>NW_027507734.1:0-92794 GCF_037356315.1 Lithobates pipiens | reverse complement strand
CGCCGCGTTAGAACCCGATCATGGCAACCGCCGCGTTAGAACCCGATCATGGCAACCGCCGCGTTAGAACCCGATCATGCAACCACCGCCGCGTTAGAAACCCGATCATGCAACCGCCGCTTTAGAACCCGATCATGCAACCGCCGCGTTAGAACCCGATCATGCAACCGCCGCGTTAGAACCCGATCATGCAACCGCCGCGTGGAACCCGATCATGCAACCGCCGCGTGGAACCCGGTCATGCAACCGCCGCCCTGTGTCACAGTACCATGTCATAGAACCCAATCATGGAACCGCATCATAGTACCCTGTAATAGAACCGCTGCCCTGCATTATAGAACAGTCACACCGTTCCCCCCCCCCCCCCCACCGGTCATAGAACTGTGTCATAGAAGACATTACATGGAGGTAAAGAAGTCCCTTTCCTTCTAGGCTGTTCTAGGGTGAGAGTATATTCCGTGTCCTCCCCTGGTAATGGCTGTAGGTTGGTGAAGTCGGATATATTTGAGTCCTTGGTCACATTCTCATGTTCTCGGTAACGTCCATCACGTTTCTGATTCGTCTGTTTCTCTCTTCAGCCTCATCATCCTTTTGAAGGATCCCGTCCCAGCTGTGCGTGTCAAGGCGTCGGAGACGATGGGCCGCCTGGTGAAGTTTGTCTGATTTCTGGTACCCTGCGGTACTCCCGATGTCACCAGCCCGTCCAATCCCACATCATTTTCATTGTCTGTCCTCCATGACGCCATCCATTCCTCCAGAGGGTCAGATGCGGTACACGGAAATGGTGGAATCCGGAAACCAGCACAAGTCCGAGAGACATTTGGGACTGTCCAGACCTGAAGGATGGGAACCTTGGTGGACTGGTCATGGGTGGAGCTCTGTTTCTGGTCATGGGTGGGGCTCTGTTTCTGGTCATGGGTGGGGCTCTGTTTCTGGTCATGGGTGGGGCTCTGTTCTGGTCATGGGTGGGGCTCTGTTTCTGGTCATGGGTGGGGCTCTGTTTCTGGTCATGGGTGGGGCTCTGTTTCTGGTCATGGGTGGAGCCCTGTTTCTGGTCATGGGTGGAGCCCTGTTTCTGGTCATGGGTGGAGCCCTGTTTCTGGTCATGAATGGGTTGGGTGGGATTCTCAGGGATGGTCCACAATGAGTCCCAACTGGTTATCACTATTTCTCTTTATTTATATGGGGGGGTGCTTCTTGGTGGTGGGTTTATATTAGAATGTATGTATATTTGCAGTCACTGGACTTTTATATGCACTGGATGATGATGATGAAGGTTCTGGGAATAATATGGAGATTATTTTTCAATGGTTCTGTGACTCTTATTTACTCTGCACACAGATAACTGCAGGATCCTATGAAGCCGCAGATCAATACAGGCCACTGGTCTCCTACCAGGCCACACCTCACCTCAACGCATTTCACTCCGCCCCCGCGGAGCTTAAAGAGGAGTTCCAGTTGTATTTGTGTTTATTAGAAGTCAGCAGCTACAATAAGTGTATCTTCTAATGAACACTTACCTGTCCCGGGATCCGGGGATGTGCTCACCTGAACCGTTGCTTCTCTCCCCAGCATTTCACCTGTGGGCACTGGGCTGTGACAGCTTGCTGCTTTCCAGCCGGGTGTGCGAGTCGCGCTGCGCCTGCTGAATGGTCAGGAAGGTCTCTGAGACCCGTGATGTGTCCTAGAATACTGCAGGGAGGGCAGAGAACTTCTCAGGTCGCCTAGGTGATCGGAGTGGGTTACCTGTCAACATGAGGTACCCGCTCCCCCCCTTAAAAAATAAATAAAGGTCATACCAAATGTGTGGGGGGGGGGGGGGTGCTTAAGTGTGTGGGGGGGGGGGTGCTTAAGATGGGGAGTAAACTCCCATGGATGATTTTTACCTTTCAGGTACAGTAAATATCTCCTACGTGTGCACTGTATAGGAGATATTTACACATACCTGTGCCGGCTCCCGTGCACGGGAGTGACGTCATCGCGGCTCGTCCAAAGACGGAGCCTGCAAGGAAGACCGGGGTAAAGGTTGAAGCCCTGTCAGTGGTGACAACGTGGTGCTGGAGGGGGTTTGTATTAGGGGAAGTGTCACATAATGTGCTAGTATGTGATGCAGATTTTTTTCAAACAAACAGTGGTTTACTATTTCTTTAACGCGGGACTTCCTCTTTTGGGTTGATCTCCCCTTAATCATGATTTAAGCTCTGAGGGGCGGAGTGAAACGCGTTGGTGGCATGGCCTGGCGGGAGCCCAGCCTTAGACTGCCATTAAATAAATAAATAAAAGCTCTGTTGAGATAAATATAAATAAATTCATGCGATCAATAAAGTGCACTAAATATTAGACATGTGCAAAAGGAAAAAATTTGTTTAGTTTCGTTTTAATTCGTTAATTCATTAATTTCGTTTAGTTATACTCGTTAACTTCCTTAAATTCGTTTTCGGATTTCGTTTTAGTTTTCTACCGAATTCGAAAAATCGGCCACATTCAAAAATATTTCTACCAGATTCGAAATGATTTCAACCACATTCGAAAATATTTTGTGACCCGACTTTAGGGCCATGTATCTCGGGGTCACTTGGTGCTAGAAACTCCAAATTTGGATATGTTGTAGAGCTAGTACTATTGTGTTTGCATACCAAATTTGGGGTTTTTAGCTCTAAGTGACCCCGAGATATGTGGCCCCAAAATCAGGTCGCAAAATGTTATTAGCTATTAGAGCAGAGAATGACATTTTGCGACCCGATTTTGAGGCCACATATCTCGGGGTCACTTATAGCTAGAAACCCCAAATTTGGTATGCAAACACAATAATACTAGCACTACAACATATCCAAAATTGAAGTGTCTAGCACCAAGTAACCCCGAGACACATGGCCATAAAGTCGGGTCACAAAATATTTTCGAATGCAGTTAAAATAATGTCGAATCATGTCGAATCATGTCGAATTCATTCGTTATATTTCTTTCATATTCGTTGTAATTTGTTATTTTTTTATTCGGACATTTGGATGCATCCGAATGTCCGAAAGATGCAAAATTCGGCCGAATTTCGATTCGTTACGAAACGAATTGCACAAGCCTAGTAAATATACAAACAATAACAGGCACCACAAATAATATAAAAAGTGCTCAAAAAAATGTGTAATCGACAGTTCTCATAAAAATATGATCATAAACGTGATAGTCCAACAAACGGAAATATTTCTCCAAAGGGGATTCAGTGCAGGTACAGTGAAAAACTTCCTTCACCACCACCGTGCTGATTAGTAGTAAGAATGCGCGCTGACCAAATCCCAAACAAATAGGTATATATAGTCAGGAATCTCAAAGGGTCATCACACCAGGACAGCATCTCCTCTAAGATGGTATAAGAGGCACGCTGGTCAGAGTGAAGTGCATTCCACGTGGCTCTGCGGGTCCCACCGCCGTACCGGATGGCTGGAAAGGATGGAGAAGCTGGCTGGAATGGATCAGTGTTGCTCAGGAGAAAAAAGGAACCAAGCAGCTCCGCACAGACCAGCATGGACAGGCCAATAGAAGGAGCAGTCAGCGCCGAGTGTGTAGCCTTTCACCACCGCAGCCCTGCCTGGGTCCAATCAGATGACGGTGACATCACTTCCTGTTCCACAGCCCATGCTGGTCTGTGCGGAGCTGCTTGGTTCCTTTTTCTCCTGAGCAACACTGATCCATTCCAGCCAGCTTCTCCATCCTTTCCAGCCATCCGGTACGGCGGTGGGACCCGCAGAGCCACGTGGAATGCACTTCACTCTGACCAGCGTGCCTCTTATACCATCTTAGAGGAGATGCTGTCCTGGTGTGATGACCCTTTGAGATTCCTGACTATATATACCTATTTGTTTTGGGATTTGGTCAGCGCGCATTCTTACTACTAATCAGCACGGTGGTGGTGAAGGAAGTTTTTCACTGTACCTGCACTGAATCCCCTTTGGAAAAATATTTCCGTTTGTTGGACTATCACGTTTATGATCATATTTTTATGAGAACTGTCGCTTACACATTTTTTTTTGAGCACTTTATATATTATTTGTGGTGCCTGTTATTGTTTGTATATTTAGTGCACTTTATTGATCGCATGAATTTATTTATATTTATCTCAACAGAGTTTTTATTTATTTATTTGCTCATATTGTGTATGTATTTATTCTCACTGGATCTTAAAGAGGAAGTAAACCCTGATGAGTTTACTTCCTCTTATTTTCCCTGCAAAGGCAAAGCATATTGGACTACTATGCATCGCAACGCATCGCATAGTAGCCCATTATGTGTCACTTACCTGACACAGGAGCCAGCGAAGTCGCGCTGTCCCCTGTAGTCCGCCGCATCCATCTTGCTGGTGGCGTCTCGCAGCTCCGCCACTGTCATTCGGCGAAGCCGCGATGATGTCACTCCCGCGCCTGCGCACGGGAGTCGACAAATGCGGCAGCTCCATTCTTGGAACTGCCGCGCTCAGTGCGCCTGCGCACCGCTGTCTACGGCGCATGCGCTGTAGACAGCGGTGCCCGTTTTCGGGCAAATATCTCCTAAACCATATAGGTTTAGGAGATATTTCTTGGACCTACAGGTAAGCCTTAATCTAGGCTTACCTGTAGGTCAAAGTGGTTTGTAAGGGTTTACAACCACTTTAATTGTCCATAGTATACACATAGTAATTTTTGTTTATTTGTTACGGTTATTACTGTTTTTTGTTTATATTTTTAGTTGTTCGCTTTTTTTCACTAGGATTTGCTATATGGGAGAGCGCAGTTATAATAATTTTTTTTGACTTGTATGTTTTATGGGTGTGTATCACATCATATTAATCGCTGCTTTTAGGTATTTGGATTAGTTTTTTATTTTTATATATTTTTTTTAGCGCAGTATTTTCCCCCTGTTTTTTTTTTTTTAGACTGCCATTCATTCCAATACCAGTGAGTTTTCATGGATCTAGCCTTTGTTCATAGTTTAGAACCGAGGCGGGCTCCTTTTCTGGCTGCTGTTCTGCTAAAATCTCCGTCCACGTCACTTCCCGGGCCTCTCCAGCAGCAATAATTGGAGTTTTTTTGGAACGAGTTGGCTGTTTTCACAGAACAGCGGCAGAATATACATTACAGCGCACCATATAATGAGTGGATGTTGTTAGTCCACCCGATACTAACCAACAACATGGCTGCCTCCAAGGTGGTGACAACTCTTCCCCCCCCCCACCCCCCACCCTTTCCCGGTGTTCTGTGAAGACAGCCAACTCTTCCAAATCTCCAATAATTGATGCTGGAGTCACGGGAAGTGGCAGGGTTGGAGATTTTGGCGAGTTGGAGTTTTCGGCAGAGCACCAACACTCTCCGTGGTGGGCACAGAATTGCTTTTCCTATTATCGGATCTCCAAGGTGTGAGAGACGGATCTGAATTGTGGCTTGAAAGCATTTTTTATGGCTCCGTATGATGAGGGTATTCCTTCCACATGGGACCAGAGATGAGCAAGGCAATGGTGGGAAGAGAATATCAATGAGATGGAATTAACCACAACAGGATACTGAGAAATTCTTGTGGACCATCCCTTGGCCCCCGGGGCTGTATTACCGGTCATGTTTAGGAATACAGAATGGGTTCTCGGTATCCTGGCTGCGGTGTGCGGCTACCTTCTTCTATCTCCATGGTTTAGTGCGGTGGAGAGCCGGACCAGCACCTGACAGGAGGGACAAGTGACGGGATTGACGCCTCTTCCTCACCTGGAGTGGTGTTTCCACCACCCCCCCCCCCCCCCCCCACCCTGCTCTAGAGAATGTCAATGGCTGTTTCCAGAGACAACTTAGAAATTTGCAGCCAGGTGGACTAGACCGTTACAATCATGTTCTCATCCTTTGAGGGACACAGGAACGGCCTACAAGAGGATTGTCCAATCTGGCCAAGACAAAAAAAAAAGGTAACCTCCCCCCCCCTCCCCCCACCGCCAGCACACCTCGGTTGTGTAGTAGGCGTATAGTCCAATGATGGGGAACCTCGGCACCCCAGATGTTTTGGAACTACCTTTCCCATGATGCTCATGCACTCTGCAGTGTAGTTGAGCATCATGGGAAATGTAGTTCCAAAACATCTGGAGTGCTGAGGTTCTCCATCACTGGTCTAGTCTGAGCCCCGTTCCCACTGAACTGGCACCATTTCAAACCCACATTTCACTGAGAGTTCGGGGGGGGGGGGTGGCGACCCCTCATGCACTGATGTCTATTGAAATTGCCCCCGAAGTTCCCTTTTGGGAAGTGGCGTCACATCAATCGATCTTTGGCTACAGGTTCTCTGATCTATAAACCCCTCCTGTTGGTCTTCTGTCCCCAAGTCCTTCAAGCTTCTGATTCCAGTTTTTGCCGTAAGGCCCTTCAGGCGGCTCTCTAGTCCAGAGTTTCTGGACTCCAGTCCTCGAGGTGTCCCACCAGGTCATGTTTTCAGGCTCCCCATTATTTTGCACAGGTGATTTGATCAGTTTCACTGCCTTGGTAATTTACCACAGCCGTTTCATCGGAGGGAAATCCAGAAAACATGACCTGTTGGGGCGCCTTGAGGACTGGCGTTGAGAAGCATTGCTCTAAGCAGCAGACAGCGCTGTTTCCAGCAATAGGCTGTGATTTGCCATGTCAAAAAGCGCCGATGTGAACAGGGGGCTAGAATGCTACAAAAACACGCATTGTAATTTCCATTCTCCCCTCTATTCCTGTATGAGGAGGGGACGGCTCTGTAATTATAATACTAAAGAAAACAAATAAGTCCCCCTTTTCCTAATAGATATCCAGCCGTCACGTGACCCGATTTCGGTAAATTGGTCCCTGATTGGAAGAAAACCAGTCACATGGTCGACTGGACTCAAGTTCACAAACCAGGGACCAATAGTATTAAATGCTGCAAAGTCCATCCGAGTTGATGATGACTCCCAATCCACCCGGATATGGCTCAACAGCCTCACATGGTATAGCACATGTCAAAAAGCCAGTGAAAATGCGGGCAATGAGTCATGTGATAATTCCCATCCTCCAGTTGTTCAAATTAAAGAACAGCTTCCGGGTCACCGCGGCCACGTGAATACAGCCAGGTACACCACTCCCCATATTGCTTTTATTGAACTGTGATCACTTTTATTCATGTGTGTCGGTTTTTATCAATTAAAACCTACCATTTTGACCTGCACCATTGGAGCCCCATTTTTCTTCTCTTTCCATTATCTGTGGATGACATTTTTTGGGTTCCTTTATTGGGTCTGTACTACCATTTTAAGGGGTACTCCGTACTAGTATACATTGGTCCCCTTTGGATTTTTCCCTGATACCTTCAGCTGTTTGATCCATCTACATGATTGTAACCCGTCCATTGGTTCCCTTCGCGGCTAACATCATTTGGAGATCAGTGGGGCGCACCCCAAACAAAGTCCGGTCCATCTGCCGATTTGGATAATCCATGCTTGACAGACCTGTTGTTGCTGACAGTCGAGACCAACAGTTCCGTTAAGCGTGTAGAAGTCATACCATTTGTTTGAAAGAAATTTCCATGTGATGGTCCATAGGGCTTTGACATCTTTCCCGTGATATTCTTCAGCCTCCATGATGGACATTTTCAATTTATTTGTTTCACCACCTTACCCTGCAGGGTGCACATTATTTAGTGATTTATATATATTTCACTGGTTTAATTATTTAGCGCTACACTCTTCACCTTCATTGGATCTTCTGAACCACCTTTGAGCACGGAGTCTCCATTTTCTGTCCAAGCCTCCACAGCCTTGAACGGGGCAGTGAGGACCAAGGCAGGTTTGCAAGCAGTCCCGGCTAGCCCCTAAATTCTCTGGAGGTCTTGGTCTATTCTCCTCTTGAGCCCGTCTTTAGTGTCCTCTAAAGGAAGAGTGACATGGTTTACAAGTGGCATCAGAGCTGCATCTACAAGGGGAGCATTGTCCAGATATTTCACTTGCTTTCATTTGGAAAGGAGCGGGAAATTGGAACGTTCCTTCCCTAGAACTTCCTTTCTTTAGCCGGAGGAGTGGAAGGATCTTCTCACTTAAGGGCCTCTTTGACCGCCTTAATTAGTGGGGAAACAAGGGTGAAGTTGAAGCCACCAACAAAATCATCTCCCTCCAATTCGCTATCTGAAGACCCAGGAGAGGCATTGTAAGGCTGGGAAGGGTCCGGATCCTCCTGGGCCTCGTCAGCCAGGGAGCCAGATAGAGTGGTGGACTGGCTCCATGTGTGGGCTGTATCCCACTCCTTTAGGAATTGCTGCACCATACGCTTAACAAGAGACTCCATTTGTTGGCTCTTTGATCAGAGCAGCTGTCATGGCGGTGGATGCAGTGTCTGGAGGAGGAATGGGAACGTCTCCTTGGTTTGGAGGAGGAATGGGAACATCTCTGCTGTTGGGTCCTAGACGGAGAGTCACGTCTAGACCAAGATGGATGAAAATGGATGAAAGGCGAAATTTGATGTCACGCATAATAATACATGCACATAGATGTAGATATCCATGAAAAAAAATTCAGTCCCTCCCCCTCATCTGCACATACCTTGTGCGTGAGGGCTGGCCACACAAAGGCGGTGGCCTGTCTATGACACTTCAAGGTTACGTCAGGTAATCCCACAGTTTTTAGGCAAGACCTAGGAAGCCTTGGACAATACCAAAGATAAAATAAGCCAAAAGCATTTTTTTTTTTTTTTAGGTATGGCCTTCCCCTTTAAGAAGGGAGTTGGAGCTATAGTCAAGGCTTACCTTCAGCTGTGCGAACATGGGCTTGGGAAAGCTGCCGCTCTGACCATAGAGCATCCCATACTGACATGGATCTGACAGCCAATTAAAAAAACTCCCGCCCGGATGACGTCACCTCCTCTCCCTGCATCACGCCTGTGCCACAGAGAGTGGTTAAACGGTGGCCATGCAGCTGCCAAGGCCTCACGGATGCACAGAAAACTGCACAGTGGCTGTAACCCGGAAGTAATGCAGTGTCCTGGAATACAGTAGTGCTCCAGGTGCCATGAGAGCCCGAAAAAGGCTAACAGAGGCCACCAGGATGTAACAGACACACAAACAAATGACATAAGCGGCTGCCATGAGAAACTAAAGATGTCAGACCTTGCCAGCCGAACAAAACCTGATCCGGACGTCCGTCTTGGGCATACTTAGGCAACCTCCCCTCCACTGGGGTATTCTGTGCCTCAAAGCCACACACCCTTCCATGGCTGGGCCCAGGGCTTGCACTGCATGAAAGGTATGCCGGACTCGGGAGTCATCCCAACTGGACATTGTACAGGAACAAATGACGTAGGTCCATAGAAGAGAACAAAAAAGGAACGCAGTCTCCAGCGGTGAGCTCAAATTTATGGGAGTGGGGTCCTATAGCATTGGAGAGGAGGCGGGGTTAACCCACATGTAGGCTGCCATGGAGTCTGTCAGGAAAATTGTTTTATATTTATATTTTTCTAATTTTATTTCGCCCACTTAGATTATTGTCTTCTGAGCCCATTATCACATATAATTCGCATAAAAAAAAAAAAACATTGAACTAAAGGCTGTAACAAAATAGGTAAAAAGCCGGGGGGGGGGGGGGGGGGGAATACTTTTGCAAGGCACTGTACAATGCAAGGATTTTAAGAAAAAAATGTGTTGCAGATTGCCTACCTTAACCACTTGCCGACCGCCGCACGACGATATACGTCGGCAGAATGGCACGGGCAGGCATATGGGCGTATATATAAGTCCCTGCCTGCCCGCGGGTGGGGGGCCCAATCGGGCCCCCCCCCGGTGCCTGCGGCGGTCGGCATTCCTTCGAGAGCGATCCGGGATGAGGGGGCGGCCATTCATTCATGGCCACCCCCTCGCGATCGCTCTCGACGAATGGAAATCCTCCGTGACATCACTTCCTCTCCTGTAATGTAAACACAGGAGAGGAAGTGATGTATTCTCTCCTCCGTGTCGGTATTTTTCGTTCCGGCACCGAGGAGAGAGGATCGGTGAGTTGCACCAACACACCCCACATACAGTAGAACATGCCAGGCACACTCACACCCCCCCGATCACCCCCCCAATTACCCCTGCCCCCCCCAGTCACAGTGACACCAATTGCATTTTTTTTTTTTTTTGCATTGGTGTCATTTGTGACTGTAATAACTGTTAGGGCAGTTAGGGTTAGCCCCCTTTAGTTCTAATGTACCCCCCTAACCCCCCCAATAAAGGTTTAACCCCGTGATCACCCCCCGTCGCCAGTGTCACTAAGGCTGGGTTCACATTGCAGCGGTTTGAGAACGGATGTGATTCGCACCGCACTGCAGTGCAAATCACATCCGATCTCTGTGCGATTCGAGTTCAGCCATACAGATAGTATGGCTGAATTCGTGTCGCACCCGCCGCAAACTCGCACGGGACCCTTTTTTTGGTCCGCAGCAGAATCGGATCGCATGGGTGTTCACACCATGCGATCCGAGTTTGCAGATCGCACTGCGATATGCGAACTGATCTGGGGGTGTCATTATTTCACTGACACTCCCAGCAGTTCGCATAGGGCAGTGTGAACTGCCGCCGGGAGGCATGTGATGCGGGAACCCGCCGCGCATTCGTGGCGTTCCCACATCGCTCCAGTGTGAACCCAGCCTAATAAGCGATCGTTTTTCTGATCACTGTATTAGTGTCACAGGTGACGCTAGTTAGGCAGGTAGGTATTTAGGTTCACCGCAGCTTTTTATAGCGCCAGGGACCCCCATATACTACCGCATAAAGCCCCCTGATTGCCCCCTAGTTAACCCTTTCACCAGTGATCACCATATAACTGTTACAGGTGACGCTGGTTGGTTAGTTATTTTTTTTATAGTTTCAGGGCACCCGCCATTTATTACCTAGTCTCACTAGTGTACCCCTAAATTTAGGGGTGTCTACTTTCCAAAATGGGGTCATTTGGGGGGGGTTTGTGCCATCTTGGCATTTTATGGCCTTCAAAACTGTAACGCCCTTAGAAAGCCTGAAGGCGGTGCTTGGTTTTCGGGGCCCCGTACGCGGCTAGGCTCCCAAAAAGTCCCACATATGTGGTATCCCCGTACTCAGGAGAAGCAGCAGAATTTATTTTGGGGTGTCATTTCACATATGCCCATGGCATGCGTGAGCAATATATCATTTAGTGACAACTTTGTGAAAAAAAAAAAAAAAAAAAAGTTTGTAATTTTCCCGCAACTTGTGGCAAAATATAAAATATTCCATGGACTCAACATGCCTCTCAGCAAATAGCTTGGGGTGTCTACTTTCTAAAATGGGGTCATTTGTGGGGGTTTTGTGCCATCTTGGCATTTTATGGCCTTCAAAACTGTAATAGGTAGTGAGGAGTGAAGTCAAATATTTACGCCCTTAGAAAGCCTGAAGGCGGTTCTTGGTTTTCGGGGCCCCGTACGCGGCTAGGCTCCCAAAAAGTCCCACATATGTGGTATCCCCGTACTCAGGAGAAGCAGCAGAATTTATTTTGGGGTGTCATTTCACATATGCCCATAGCATGTGTGAGCAATATATCATTTAGTGACAACTTTGTGTAAAAAAAAAAAAAAAAAATTATTTTTTTGTCATTATTCAATCGCTTGAGGCAAAAAAATAAAATATTCGATGGGCTCAACATGCCACTTATCAATTTCCTTAGGGGGTCTACTTTCCAAAATGGGGTCATTTGGGGGGGTTTTGTACTGCCCTGCCATTTTAGCACCTCAAGAACTGAGATAGGCAGTCGTAAACTAAAAGCTGCGTAAATTCCAGAAAACGTACCTTAGTTTGTAGATGTGACAACTTTTGCGCAAACCAATAAATATACAATTATTGACTTTTTTTTTACCAAAGACATGTGGCTGAATACATTTTGGCCTAAATGTATGACTAAAATTGAATTTATTGGATTTTTCTAATAACCAAAATAGAAAATATCATTTTTTTTCAAAATTTGCGGTCTTTTTCCATTTATATCGCAAAAAATAAAAATCGCAGAGGCAATCAAATACCATCAAAAGAAAGCTCTATTTGTGGGAAGAAAAGGACGCAAATTTTGTTTGGGTACAACATTGCATGACCGCGCAATTACCAGTTAAAGCAGCGCAGTGCCAAATTGTAAAAAGACCTCTGGTCATTTACCAGCAAAATGGTCCGGTCTGAAAGTGGTTAAAATATGAAGAAATCCCTGTGACCATGTGGACAAGTGAGTCTAATGGGAGTGGTTTCATAATTATCAATCAGCTGCAGCACCTACACTGCACTAATGAGGAAATCTGCTGGTCCTGCATCCCTTTAGACAGGTTTCTATTGAGAGTATCTCACCAAAAATTTAAATTTTGTTGCAGGGGATGCCTGAAATCTGACTTGCAACCTCCAGGTTGCCATATTGCATTTTCCTAAAATTACAGCGGCTGCAGATTGAGAAGGAATGGACCTTTTTAATAACATTCAATTACAATATGAATTGTATCGCAATCATATACACTATATTGTTTTTTTCCCCATGAAAGTGGAGTTACCCTTTAACCACTTCACAGGAAATCACGTACCTGTACGTCCTTTTGCTGAAGTGTCTGTACCGGGGCCATTCCTGCCACTACAGACATCCCCCCAGTAACGTTGTTTAGAGCCGACGGTCGACTTTCTTGTAATGGCAACCGATGTAGCTAACAGGGCTGCTGCAAGAATTTTAGACACCCTAGGCGAAACCTCATTTTGCCGCCCCCCCCCCCCCCCGGCTGACTCCGCCCCTTTCCCCTGCCCATGTAAATCCCACCTTTTTACTAAAGCGCCCATCAAATGCAGCCTCTCCAGCACCCATCAAATGCAGCTTCACCAGTGCCCATCAAATGTAGCCACACTAGCGCCAATCAAATGTAGCCTCACCAGCACCCATCAAATGCAGCCTACCAGCGCCCTTCAATGCAGCCTACCAGTGCCATTCAATGAATGTTTGCTTGCTGCGGGAGTTGGGACACAGACACAGTCCTCCACTGCTGCGCCTCTGTATGTGACACTATGTGTGAATGGAGTGGCTGCTGCCTGCTGATGCTGAGACTTAGTTGCTTGCTGCAGAGAGAAGAGATTAGGAAAACCAGTGACCAGGTGCCCTAGGCAGCAGGGCACCCTAGGCGGCGGCCTAGTTTGCCTAGTGGTAGCACCGGCCCTGGTAGCTAAGCAGCGACTCGGCTGTTATTACAAGGAGCGGGAAGGGACCCCCCCGTCACCTTCTGCCTCTCTGCCCAGGTCTCCCGTCCCACCAGGAGACCTGAGCCACCAGCTGGCATGTCCGCCGGCTGCCCGGAGTCCCGAACAAAGTTGGATTCGGCTTTATTAGGGTCTCTGAAGTTCAAACCCAGAAACGACGTCACAACGCCACTTCCAGGTTACTCGGCAGCCAACGGCGCCATTTAAAAAAAAAAAATGTCAGAATTCAAAAACACAGATCTTGACGTTCTGAATACTTTTAAGTGTAGAGGTCGGGTTTGGGGTCCCCAGATCCCTCCATAAAAGGCACCTGTCACTGCCTATGATTTTTACATTCCTTGTGACAGCAATAAAAGTGATCAGAAAAAAAATATTTTTTTAAGGGAGTGTAAAAAAAAAAATATTTTTTTTTTTAAGTGTCCCATCCTTCTGTGATCGCACGCCAAAGAAAGCGCATATGTAAGCTGCACCCGCAAATGTAAACAGTGTTCAAATCACACATGTGAGGTGTCGCTGCAAGAGCAATACCGCGTGACATGTTAGGTATATATTTACTCGGTGTAACATTATCTTTCACATCGAAAAAAATAAAATAACTTTACCGTTCCGTTTTTTTAAATTTATTGAAGTGCATTTTTTTCCCACAAAATTGTGTTTGAAAGACCAAAAGCGCAAATACAGTGTGACATAAAATATTGCAACAACCACCATTTTATTCTCTAGGGTCTCTGCTAAAATATATATATATATAATGTTTGGGGGTTCTAAGTAATTGTCTAGCAAAAAATACTGATTTCAACTTGCAAACAACAACTGTCAGAAATAGGCCGGGTCTTAAGATGGTTAAAGCGTAGCTCCACCCGAATTCCTAGTCCTATGCCTATGTGATCATCTGCTTCCCTAATTGCTGGATATCCCCCTTACCTTGCTGATGTCGTCTTCTCTTTTTTCTCTTTTTTTTCTTATTTCAAATCTCCTTCTCCTGCAGTTTCTGGAAAGGGGCGGTGCTGCTGCGGATATGGGCGGGGCTTCAGCGGCAGGTCAGCTCTTCCTGTCGGCCGCACGGGCTCCTGGGATAGTTTTTTTTAATTTCCCAGGAGTCTGTGCGGCGCCCTGAGTTGTTGTCAGCGCTTGTTTTTTTTTTCATCTGCGCATGCGCGAGATCGGCAATTGAATGGGCGCTGCATGCTGGGACATCAGCAGCACAGTGTCCCGGAAGAGAATGCCTGTGGGCTTCACATGCCCACAGGCAAGATGGAAAACGTCAGGAGACGTTTTTATAAAGACTTTTCAATACGGAAAAACGGCAGCAGGACACTTAGAAAAAAGCAAAACTAAGTTAAACAATTATAAAAACCTACTCCCTGGCATTCCCCCCCCCCCCCCAAAAAAAAAACCCTGCTTTAAGGTTCTGTAACTTTGCTGATATCTATGAGGAGAACTAAAGTATTTTCTCAAACAAAGAATAAAAATCTGTAGGACCAAAAGAGCTCAATGAGAATTATGTGACTTTCCGACAAACAAATGAAAGAACAAAGCTGCAGTAGCGTTGCCACCTGTCCGGTTTTGACCCGGACAGTACGGGTTTAGGAGGCTGTGCCCGGGTTTCCCTCTGCCTCACACCCGGACACCATTTCCAGCTGACGGGGGTACCATGGGGCCTCCTTTTACGAGCCCAAGCACACAGGGGGACCTGGACAGCAGGGGTATCGGAGCGGCGGGCGGGGGGAGCAATTACAGAGCAATCAAAACATATGGGAGAGAGCGGGCGACAGACAGCTGCTGGTGCGGAAGGTTTTAATAAAATAAATGCTTAAAAACAAACAATCCACTCACTCTCCATGTCAGAGCTGTATATGTCAGTCTGTGAAGTTGGATGTCCCATCCCCCCCTCCGATCCACGCTGCTCTTATCCCTGAATCTCTGGAGGAAGCCAAGGATACAGAGCTGCGGGGAGACTGCAGTGAGCTGTCAGCCTGGGATGCTGTGACCAATCGGAGCATTCCAGAGGCTTAACCACGCCTCCATCATCAGAGGCTGACAGTTCACGTGAGTTTCCCGCGGCTCTCTGTTTCCTCCAGAGATTCAGTGATAAGAGCAGCGTGGATCGGAGGGGGGGATGGGACATCCAACTTCACAGACTGACATATACAGCTCTGACATGGAGAGTGAGTGGATTGCTTTTAAGCATTTATTTTATTAAAAACTTCTGCACCAGCAGCTGCCTGTCGCCTCTCTCTCACATATGTTTTGACCCTTCTGTGTTTGCCACCCCCTCCTGTGTAATTTCCCCTCTCCTCTGTATTTGCACCCCCTTCCTCTGTAATTGTCCCTCCCTCCTCTGTAATTGCACCCCTCCTCTGTATTTGCCCCCTTCCTCTTTATTTGCCCCCTCCTCTGTAATTTCCCCCCTTCTTGCACCCCTCTCCTCTGTTATTGCCCCCCCTCCTCTAATTGCTCCCCAATCTCTGTAATTGTCCCCCCTCCTCTGTAATTGCTCCCCACACCCACCGCTCCGAACCGCCTGCTGTCTGGGTCTCCCTGTGTGCTGGGGCCCCGTGATACCACCTGTCGGCTGCCATGGGGGTATTGGAGAGAGGAGGATGTGTGCTGGTAGGGGAAGAAGATTTGTGTAGCACTGACCCCCGAACGAGTGGCTGGATTTTCTGGGCTTACCGTTACCTTCTCCGCCTCGTATACGTCTAGGGGTTTCCCAAGGTAGATGGCCCAGGAGGCGCTCACGTAGGGCGTCCGCTTGACGGCAGAAATCCCCGTCCTCTGTGCAGTTCTGTTTCAGTCTCAAGTACTGAGCATAAGGAATACTGCGTACCAGAGGATGGAGATGGGAACTAGAAGCATGTAAAAGCATGTTGCCTGCTGTAGGCTTCCGAAAAAGATCAGTAGAAAGTTTACCAGACAAGTTTTTAGATCCAAAAAAGGGATGCTGTAATTGTCATAAGTAAATGTAAAATGCAAATTAAAATGATTAGTGTTTAATCGTTGAACAAAATCTTTTAATAGTTGTACAGGGCCTGCCAAAATTTCAAAAAGGTTATCTATGAATCTGTGCCAACAGAGCACGTGGTCCAAGAAGTATTGTATAGATTAGTCTCCAAAAATGTCCTTTTCCCAGCCGCCCAGATAAAGATTTGCATATGAAGGGGCACATGCAGTGCCCATGGCCACTCCCTGAACTTGTAAGAACAGCTGGTCCATAAACAAAAAGTAATTTCTAGTAAGTATAAATTCAAGGAGTTTAAAAAATAAAATTATTAATGGACCAAGTATTACGTTCCTGCTCCAAGAAGAAGGTCCCCGGCCATCCGGACGCCCTGCTCGTGGGGGATGCTCGAGTACACAGCCTCGACATCGATGGCCACGAGGAGGGCATCCAGAGGAACCTGGACCCCCTCAATGTATCTAAGCAGGTCCGAGCTGTCCTTGATGTAAGATGGTAGCAAAAGGAAGGTGTCAACTAATTTGCTGGCATTTTCAGTAAGTGAACCAACGCCGGATACTATGGGGCAGCCGGGAGGTGATTTGAGGTTTTGTGAGTTTTGGGCAAAAGTATTAAAGGTAGGTTTACGGGGTGTTTGAGTATTTATGAATTTTAACGTGTCTTCATCGATGAGGCCTTCCCAGAAGGCTCCAACAATTAGACAGATTAGAAAGATCTAGATTTCAGTTCAAGTTTATTAGTAATTCTCTTAGATTCCCCGTGAGGCAATACACAAGGAGAAATATCAAAAGAGAGTTCGGGTTGATCAGTGGTAGCACTGCAAGTTGGTGGCTCTGATTAGTGATGGCCGAACGGTTCACCCGGCGGTCGTTTCGCTGTGAATTTCGGCTGTTCGCGGTCCGCCCGTTCGGCGGACTATTGGCACCGTTCGCCCAGCAGACTTCCGTGTTTTCTGTGTAAAAGAACTTTGACCTATGATGACACATCCATCATGGGGTACAGGACAGCCAATTGAGACATTACAGCACATGGACACTTGGACATTCCCCCTAACTTATAAATACACCCGATCCAGCGGCCATTTTACATTCTTTCTTCTGTCACTATAGGGAGAGGTTGCTGTGTGGAGCAGGGAGAGAATACAGTGACCCAAATTGCTAGCTATTTGGTACACAAAAGTTCTTTTCAGGACTGGTATAGGTGTTAGGTGTATATAGGTTTGCTGTGCTGCTGATTGTTGCAGCAGCCTGAGTGTCTTTTGTCAGTTTAGAGAAAGGGACAGGACGGTGTCTGCTGCAGGGAGAGTCAGTTTAGTCATCATCATTAGCTGTTACTATCAGGTCCACAAAAGTGCTTTTCCAGTTATTGTTCCAGTAGCCTCTGTTTTGTCAGTTTATATAGGGACAGGCAGGAAGCAGTGTGTCAGGCAGTGAGGGTCAGTTTAATCAGTAGCTGTTACTATTAGTTCCACAAAGGTTCTTTTCAGGACTGGTATCAGTGGTATAGTAATAGGCTTGTACACATATAATATTCTTTCTTCCAAATATAGAAAGAATATTATACTTGACTGCTGCCCTTCTGCTGCAGTCTGCTAATCATTTACAACCCACTTGTTCCACAAATCTCCTTATAAGAACTGGTAATAACCTGATGTAGGGTGCTATAGTACATAGGGTTGAGTGAGGTACAGTCTGCTATTCTGTAAGGACTGGTATAGGTCCACAATACATAGGGTTGAGGTGCACTACTGCTGACCGCTGCCCTATACTGCAGCAGTCCTTCATCGGTATAGGGACTGAGAGTTTTGTTGCAGAAGGTGCGTTCAATTACTTTAAAGGACGCACCAGACTTGGTTGAGTGGCTCGCTCAGCCTTACTCTTCTGCACCCTTCTCATCCTCTCGATCTGCACCCTCTTCCTCACTCTCTGCTATGTGCACTCCCAAAGACACTACCACCAACAACACCACCACCACCACCACATACCTTCCGCTTGAGTCACAGGAATTATTTTCCGATCCATATCAAGACATTTCTGATGCGCAGCCACTCTTCGTATTGGATCAGGAAGAGGAGGTAGCAACAATCGCTACTCAGCAGTCTGACGACAGTACCCAGATCAGCCCAAGGAGGAGGTTGGTCCCCGGTGTTGCTGCCTACTCCGAGATCTCTACTTATAGCGGTAGGGAAGGTGATGTCGATGATGACGTGTCTAGTGATGTCACGTGGGTGCCCACAAGAGAGGAAGAGGAGGGGAGTTCAGAGGGAGATATGGACCAGCAGATAGGGAGGAGAAGCAGGAATAACTTACATTGCACAGGAGGGACAAAGCAGACTGCTAATGTATCGGGAGCGAGTCTTCGACCATGTACGGTCACATCTGGCGCTCCCAGGACACCGGCACATGGCTCCGCAGTGTGGGCTTTTTTTAACGTGTCCGCTGCTGACAATAGCGTTGCCATCTGCAATCTTTGCAGTCAACGCATTAGTCGCGGTAAGCCCAACACTCACCTAGGGACGACCGCCTTAAGAAGGCACATGAGCAGCCATCACCGAGCCCAGTGGGAGCAACGGAACCCACAAAGCCACACTCCAGGCTCTCACCGTCCAGCCTCGTCTTCTACTTCTCCTTCTCCTCTCTCCTCACAATTGTCCTCCACTCCACCTTCCATCACGCTAAGCTTACGTTGTTCTGCAAAAAGGCAGGCTTCCGTGGGCCTAATGTTCGAGCGTAAAAAAATGATGACGCCGGATAACCCTCTTGCCCAACGGTTGACGGCTGGCTTGTCAGAACTCATAGCCCGCCAACTACTGCCATATAAACTGGTGGACTCAGAGGCCTTTCGAAAATTTGTGGCCATTGGAACACCACAATGGAAGGTCCCAGGAAGGAAGTATTTCTCAGAGAAGGGCATCCCAGAGCTATATGGCCATGTTCAGCGGCAAGTGAATGTATCTCTGTCACACAGTGTCGGTGCCAAGATACATCTGACCACAGACACGTGGTCTAGCAAACACGGGCAGGGAAGGTATATCACTTTTACTGCCCACCGGGTGAACCTTCTGACGGCCGTCAAGCATGTAACCCGTGGCACCCGTGTAGATTTGGTTTTACCGCCACAGATTGCATGCAGGCCTGGCTCCTCTTCTCCTCCTCCTCCTCCTACTCCATCCTCCTCCTCGGCTGACTCCTCCTTTTCCGCTGCTAGCGTCTCTTCCGCTGCGCCGCCCAAGCTCCCAAGAACCTATTCGACATGCCAGGTGAGACGTTGTCATGCCGTGCTGCGTCTGTTTTGCCTGGAAGCCAAGAGGCACACTGGCCCGGCACTCCTTTCAGCTTTGCGTTCACAGGCAGATCAGTGGCTAACACCGCTCAATTTGACAGTTGGTAAAGTGGTGTGTGACAACGGTGCCAATCTGCTTAGTGCATTGAAACAGGGCAAAATCACGCACGTGCCATGCATGGCACACGTCTTAAACTTGGTCGTGCAGCGATTCCTTGTCAAATACCCTTGGGTCCAGGACATCTTGCGGCAGGCAAGGAAAATCTCGGCCCATTTCAGAAGATCTTACAAGGCCATGGCTCGCCTTGCTGACATTCAGCGGCGACACAATCTGACGGTCAGACGTCTTATTTGCGATTGCCCGACGTGATGGAACTCAACCTTCTATATGCTTGATAGGCTGCTCCAGCAGAAACGTGCAGGTAACGTCTACCTGTATGAACTCTGCGGCAGAACAGGTTCTGGGGAGCTGGGGTTTTATTTCACCGCACCAGTGGCTGCTCATGCGCGACGCATGCAGACTTCTGTGCCCATAGGAGATCACCAAACTGGTCAGTCGCAGCCATGGCGCCATCAGTGACATGGTACCTTATGCCTTCTTTATGGAGCGTGCATTGCGTCGTGTCATTGATCAAGTTGTGGAGGAGCAGGAGCGGGAAGATGAGGAAGTCGCAATGCTGGATGAATTCCCAGGGGGGGCTACTCTATCTGAGACAAGTCAACAACAGGAGTCTGAAGAGGAGTCAGAGGAGGATGGTGCCAGGGCGGATGAGGAGGAGCAAGAAAAGCATGCTTTAAACCTTTCTGGGATCCCTGTTGTGCGTGGATGGGGAGAGGAGAATGAAGAGGATGACATTATCCTGGATGATGAGCAGGAGCCAGGCTACCACACCGCTTCCACTTTAGTGCAAATGGGGGCCTTCATGCTCCAGTGTTTTAATAGGGACCCCCGTATAAAAAGCATAAGGGTCAAGGACCAGTACTGGGTGGCAATGTACTTAGACCCCCGGTACAAACACAAAATGGCGGAAATGTTACCGCCGTCACAGAGGTCTGGCAGAATGGAGCACTTCCAGGCCTTGCTTCGAAAAATGCTGCATTCTGCCTTTGCGTGCGCTGGCAGAGGAGCAATTCCCACTCCCAGAGAAGGAGTTGCGGGTACCAATCCAACAGCGCCTGCAAGAAGAGGCCGGTTTGAAGATGTGTTGGTGACTTCGGATATGAGGTCATTCTTTCAGCCGACCCATCGACAGGTGTCATCCGGATCCAGCATCAGGGAACGCCTAGACCGTCAGGTGTCCGACTACATCGGGTTAACGGCCAATGTGGACGCTCTGAGGAGTGATGAACCCCTGGACTACTGGGTGGGCAGGCTTGACCTCTGGCCAGAGCTTGCCCAATTTGCAATCGAACTGTTGGCTTGCCCCTCATCCAGTGTCCTGTCCGAAAGGACGTTCAGCGCAGCAGGGGGGATCGTGACCGATAAGCGTACTCGCCTAGCTCACGACAGTGTTAACTACCTCACATTTCTAAAAATGAATGAGGCATGGATCTCGGAGGAATTCAACACATGTGACCAGTAGACCATGTATATGTCTATAGACAATTTTTTTAATCCAGCACAGAGACCTTCTTTCTTCATTTGGCTCACTTCCTTGTCCAAAAAAAGCACACCGTACTATATGCCCATACCCTCCTCTTTGAAGAGGTTGAGCGGTGTCATATTTCTACTGGGGCTGCTTATTATGAGGGGCTCCCACCATCCCTGTGCTGACTTCCTCCTGGGGCTGTACCTCTGCTGTGCATATTATGAGGGGCTCCCACCATCCCTGTGCTATGCTCATTATGAGGAGCTCCCACCATCCCTGTGCTATGCTGACTTCCTCCTGGGGCTGCTTACGGTGTAGGTGTCAGTGCTGTATATCACGGTGCTGGTGTCAGATGACTCTATCACGGTGCAGGTGTCATTGCTGTATGTCACGCTGCTGGTGATCATCTCCTGCACCCTCTTCTTTGCCTACCCTGACCTTCCCTCTCCTCCATTGCCTTCATGCGCTCCACAGTCCTGAATTGTCACAACAATTTCCCATATAAAAAAAGAATGCTTGTAGTTGTCGATCCCAGATTCACCTCATACATGTGTTGTGTCATTGGCCATGTGGTGGGACTATGTTTGCACAGCTATTAATTATTTTGTGGCTGCAAATTTGACCTGTAGGTTTGCGAAGTTCGCCTCCCATTGAAGTCAATGGGGCCCGCCGCGAACGTTCCGGTTCGCGAACTATCGGCCGCTATCGGTTCGCGAAACGTCACGTTGGAAGTTCGTCCATCACTATCAAGGAATATTTTAGTTTCGTCCTCTCTTTTTTGAGTACTTAAACAACCGGCCTCGATTGTGGACATAAAGTCCACCCATGCTGAGCCTAAGACATCCATGGTCACAAAAAAACAATAGCTTCAAAAGGTAAAAATAATAATAGTAAAACGTGCTGCATTCAAATAGGTGGAGAGTAGTACCGATAAACAATGACAATAAGTATAATCAAAAATAAAGCAAGTAACTAAGAAAAAGGAGGCAAATTGGGGTGTAGTATTTGATCCTAGGATCAGGGTATGTTATCCACCTAGTTAATCAAGAAAGAGTTGGCCTCAAAAAAGGTATAATGAAGATATAGGTACCATCAGTCTGAATTTCAATTGGAAAAAAGGAGGAGGGTGAGTAGATGTAACAAGGGCTACTCCAAACCCTATTAACCCTAAATCACCCAAGAGGTCTGAGGACTATTACCGTACTTAATATTACAAAATCATAAATAAGAAAAGGAAGTAACATTTATTAGAAAAACTATACAAAGAAACATTTAATTTATAATTCACCATACAAATATCAACACAGTATTTTACAATACAAATTATTTAAAATTGCTGGGTAGTGTCCCCCATAAAAAACTGGGGGTGTGATGGTAGGAGCATAACCTTGACTAGTTTTGCGGCTTTTGCTGCTTCCTCAGGAGGTGTCAACCTATGAACACCTAGAAAAAATACAATACAAAATTATAGTAACACAGAATTAAACAATTTACAAAGAAAATCTACTGTTGTAGAACCAAGTAACACTCCCCACACACTCAATATTATTAATCTCACATCTTATGTTTTGACCCCCTGAGGAAGAACACGTTCTTTAACTTGGCCTTGGCTTTTGCCCTTCCAAATCTATTGACGTTTATGACACTATCAAAGATCTATAGCTCTTTGCCCGTAACTTCACTTTTAGATATATATTTGATGTTGATGGTAAAAAACTGAATCTTGAAAAGGAATTAGCAGAGAGGACAAAGCACTTTTCCATGCAAGAATCCCGGGCACTGTGTGATCTGATGATCCTCTATGAAGAGGCCCTTCCTCTCCTGTCCTCTGTGCGATGCTTTGTGTGCCGCACACTTTAGGACCAGGCACGTGTGCAGTTAATTTTTTCGCGCATGTGCTCTGCGGAGAGCCAGACCCGGAGACGTCTTGGGCGCTTGACTTTATGGTTGGGGGTTTAAATGGCGCTCAGATGTGCACCTATGTAGGACGGCCACACACCCGGGATCACTTATTGCAGTTACTAGCTTGTAAGCCTCTTTACTGTTTACTTTTTACTGCACCTCCGCTATTACTGGTCTGCCTCTCCTGTCGGTCTGACTGCCGCTCAGACCGGCATGAGACCACCAATTTGAGCCTATCTGATTTTTCTAATCATAAACCTACATTTTTTATTTATATATTTTTAGGCTCTTTCTGCAGTTTTAGCAGACACCAGCCCAGCTATTCATTTAGGGCTCTTTCACACGGGGCGGGTCATCGCTGATCCACCCCGTGTGAAAGAGCCCTAAATGAAATACACACTTCATCACATTGGGTGTTTTCTTTTTGGTTGCAATCTATTCACTTATCTATTTATACATACTGCACTTGGTTCCTTTTTTTTTCCTCTCTCCTCCCTTCCCTCCCCCCTCTTCCATTCCTTTCACCTCTCTCCATTTCCCCTTCCTTTTCTGTCTTTTTCTGGTTCTTCCATTCTTCTTCCTCCCTTTTTCTCCCCTCCCCCCCCTTTCCCCTCCTTCTTTTCCCAGTCTATTCTTTCTTTCCCCCTCTTTGTCCCCTTCCTATTCCTCCCTTTCCCATCCCCCCTTTTTTTCTTTCCCTCTATTGTTCCATTTTTTCCTGGTTCCTTGTCGGTGAGTCGCATAAATATTCAAATACTCCAAACATTTTATGTTATGATTTTCTTTGTAAATTGTGTAATTCTGTGTTATTATAATTTTGTATTGTATTTTTTCTAGATGTTCATAGGTTGACGCCTCCTGAGGAAGCGGCAAAAGCAGCAAAACTAGTTTAGGCTCATACCAACATCACACCCTCAGTTTTTTATGGGGGACACTACCCAGCATTTTTAACTTATTTGTATTGTAAACTACTGTGTTGATATTTGTATGGTGAATTATTAATTGTTTCTTTGTATAGTTTTTCTAATAAATGTTACTTCCTTTTCTTATTTATGCTTTTGTAATATTGGGTACCATAATAGTCCTCAGACCTCTTGGGTGATTTAGGGTTAATAGGGTTTGGAGTAGCCCTTGTTACATCTACTTACCCTCCTCCTTTTTTCCAATTGAAATTCAGAATGATGGTACCTATATCTTCATTATACCTTTTTTGAGGCCAACTCTTTCTCAAGCCCTGAGATATGTCGTATTGCACAATATAATTTATTTACCTTGAAAAACACCAGATCCATTCTTGCTCCCCTAAATGCTTCATTGTACTGTTGAATAAACATGTCTAGCCTGTTTGAGCCTGTCCCTTCATTTGAACAACTATCAAAGATTTTCGGGGCTTCCAAAGGTGCATCATCTGGTTCATCACCAGCAGCTTCTGGTGCATCTCGTAAAAGTAGGACTCATTTGGTACACTCTGCAACAGTTCTTGCCCATCATCTTCTGACGCAATCTAAAAGTAAAAAAAAAAAAAAAAGTTTAGTTTATTGAAAGCCCTATCTCCTAAATATAAATAGCTTTAAAATTTGCTAAAAATAAAAGTACTTTTTTTTTTTAAAACCTCAGCTCCAGCTTTCAACACTCCAGGAAAGAGCAGGTGAAGTCACCATGCCTCTGTCAGAAACCATGAACCAGACCGAGACAGAAGTACAATTAAATCACACTTGTTTATGATAAAAAAATAAAAAGGTAAATAGAGTAAATGTAGTCAAAGCATAGCCAGTGTCCAGTAACCGGATCAAGTAGTCAGCCAGGCCAGAGTTCAATAACCAGATCGGGTAGTCAGCCAGGCCAGAAGTCAGGGATCCAAGTGGAGGAACAGCAAGCAGGATAAGGAGCCAGAAGGGATGTCAGCAAGCCAGTCTTAGAACAGGATCACAGGAGATGGTTTCTTGTGATGTGATCAAGGGGAAGGCAGAGATGAAGTGAGCTGGACAGCTTTAAGTAGGCAGGTCAGACGAGCAGGATCAGGAACAGCTGGTAACTGTGGAGAGAGATGAGAGCTAGCAATTAGCCGACAGCTGAGCAGCCAGCCCAGAGAAGGAACCCTGACATTACCCCCTTCTCAATGACCCCTCTCCCTCAGAGGACCACCAGGCTTGAGGGGAAAACATCTATGGAAATCATGGAGGAGGACAGGGGCATGTACGTCCGAGGATGAAACCCAGGAGCGTTCCTCCGACCTCCGGACTGTAACCCTTCCAATGCACCAGGTACTGTATGCGCCCACGGAACCTACGGGAGTCAATAATGGACTGTACCTCATACTCCTCAAGGTTCCCAACCTGTATAGGATGTGGACGTGGCACCGAGGTGGTAAATCGGTTGCAGACCAACAGTTTCAATAAGGAGACATGAAACACATTTGAGATGCGCATTACTAGGAGGAAGGTCCAACAGGTATGCCACTGGGTTAATCCTGCGAAGGATATGGAAAGGCCCAATAAACAGAGGCGCAAACTTCAGTGAGGGAACACGAAGTTGGAGGTTGCGAGATGACAGCCAGACCCTGTCCCCAACCTGGTAGGAAGGCGCCTGCGGTCAGCATGGAGTCTGTACCTATCATTAGCATGACGCAAAGCCTCCTGCACTTGTACCCAAGTGGAACAAAGGCAACGGAGATGCTCCTCTAATGCAGGAATACTCTGCGGAAAAAAAACAAGTCAGGCAACATGGAAGGTTGGAAACCATAGTTCGCCATAAATGGAGACAATCGGGAGGCATAATTCAAGGCACTTTTGTGAGCAAACTCTGCCCAAGGTAATAGGTCAGACCAGTTGTTATGATGGTCAGAAATATAGCAACGTAGGAATTGCTCCAAGGACTGATTGGCTCGCTCTACAGCCCCATTAGACTGCGGGTGAGGCCCACTGGAAGGTGTCATGGAGTCTTATTTTGAGCACACACTGAACAGGCAGCTACGAAGGCAGTAACATCAGCCCGTAGACTAGGCCACCAGAATTGTTGGGAGATGGCCCAAATGAGTTGATTCCTCCCAGGATGGCCAGCTGTCTTGGGAGAATGGTAAGTCTGGAGTACAGAGACTCTCTGGGACAAAGCAGCGGTCACAAGGTTTCTCAGGAGGAGCATGGACCTGAGCAGAAAGAATTTTGTCACCCAAAGGAGAAGTAAGACTGATGCGAACCGTAGCCAAGATACGATCAGGAGGAATCACAGGAACCGGAACCGACTCTGACTTGGAAGTGGAGGAAAATTGTTGTGACAAGGCATCAGCCCTTACATTCTTAGTACCGGGTAAGAATGAGACAATGTAATTAAAATGCGACAAGAAAAGAGCCCATCACTCCCTTCTGGGAGAGAGACGCTTAGCCTCAGACAAGAATGTGAGATTCTTATGATCAGTAAGAATAAGAACAGGCACAGTGGTACCTTCAAGGAGATGTCTCCATTCTTTCAGGGATAAAATGATCGCCAACAGCTCTCTGTCACCAATCTCATAATTGCACTCAGCAGGTGACAATTTCTTGGAAAAGTAGCCACACGGATGCATAGCGCTCTCAGAGTTAGGACGCTGAGACAGAAGGGCGCCAACTCCAGTCTCAGAAGCATCAACTTCTAGGATAAAAGGCAACATAGGATCAGGATGTGCCAACACAGGAGCAGAAACAAAGGCAGCCTTCAGAGTCTCAAAGGCCTTAATGGACTCCAGAGACCAACTCTGTGGGTTACCGTCCTTTCTGGTCATATCAGTCAGACCAGAGACAAGAAGTTAGGAATAAACTTCCGATAGTAGTTGGCAAAGCCCAGGAAATGCTGCAGAGGACGTAAACCCACGGGTCGAGGCCACTGTAGGACTGCCGACAGTTTCTCTGGGTCCATCGAAGAACCAGCAGTGGAAATGACATAACCCAGGAATGTAACCTGTTCACGATGGAACTCGAACTTCTCCAGTTTACAATAGAGATTGTTCTCTCTTAGTTTCTGAAGCACACAACAGACATCTGTGTGGTGGCTCTCCAGGGACTTGGAAAATATGAGGATATCATCAAGATAAACCACCACACATAACTGCAACAAATCTCGGAGGACATTGTTAATAAATTGCTGGAAAACTGCAGAGGAGTTACAAAGGCCAAAAGGCATTACCAGCTATTCATAATGGCCTGTTCTGGTATTAAACGCAGTTTTCCACTCATCGCCCTCCTTAATCCGCACGAGATTGTATGCCCCTCTCAAATCAAGCTTTGTGAAAACTGTTGCTCCCTTGAGGTGGTCATATACCTCTATAATCAAAGGAATCGGGTAGGCATTCTTAATCGTAACACAATTGAGACCCCTATAATCTATACAAGGTCTCAGTTCACCGCTCTTCTTCACAAAGAAGAAACCAGCACCAGCAGAAGACGAGGACTTGCGGATGAAACCTCGAGAAAGTGCATCTGCAACATACTCCTCCATGGCCTTATCCTCCAAGACCGACAAAGGATAAACCCGGCCATGAGGGGGTATGGCACCAGGTTGAAATTCAATTGTACAATCATAAGACCGGTGTGGAGGCAAACTACCGGCTTGACCTTTGTCAAAGACATTGCTAAAATCACTGTACTCCTCCAGCAGAGAGGGGAGTGAAGCGGTGCACAGGACCTTGGATACCTTCAGGAAACATGTCTCACTGCATTGTGGTGACCAGGAGAGAACCTCAGCACGGAGCCAATCAAAAGAGGGGTTGTGTCTCTGTAACCAAGGATAACCAATAACCAGCGGAAATCTGGGTGAGGAAATAAGTTGGAATTGGAATTGGATTATCTCATGGTGAAGAGCCCCTACGGCCATGGACAACAGAACCGTCTCATGAGTCACATGGGCAGGCTGTAAAGGTCTCCCATCAAGAGCCTCAATGGCAAGTGGAGTGTCACGCAGCTGCAGGGGAATCGAGTGCTGTGAAACAAATGCAGCATCAATGAACAGGCCTGCAGCCCCAGAGTCGATTAGAGCCTGTATCTCGACGGACGACTCAGTCCAAGAAAGGGTGACCAAAACCAGGGGCTTACCCTTTTGGATAACTGGGGACGAAACAACGCCACCTAAGGTCTGTCCATGACAGGACCTCAAGGTTCGGGCGTTCCATGGACGGGTAGGACAAGACTTCAAAAAGTGACCTGCCTGGCCACAATAAAGGCACAATCTCTCCCTCCTCCTAAAGGCTCTCTCATCCGCAGAGAGACGCGTGAAGCCCAGGTGCATGGGTTCATCTTCACTGACCAACTCGGTACCGGGAGGCATGGGAGGTGAGGGAGGCATGGGTGGGACTACAAAGCTCGGAGGCAAACGTACAGGAGGCTTCCGCAAGCGCTCCTTAAGAGAAAGTCTTTCTCTGAGTCTGGAGTCAATGAGGATGGCAAACGAGATCAAGCTCTCCAGCTCAGTGGGTATATCTCGGGCTGCTATCTCATCCTTGATGGAATCCGAGAGACCATGAGAAAAAGCAGCCAGGAGGGCCTCATTGTTCCAAGCAACCACTGCTGCCAGAGTACGGAATTCAATGGCGTAGTCGGCAACAGTTCTCGTTCTCTGTTTGATGGACATGAGGCACTTGGCAGCAGAAGCGGAGCACGCGGGAACGTCAAATACCCTTTTAAAGGAGGCCACAAACTGAGGGTAACTCAAGACAACAGGTTTTTGCGTCTCCCATAGAGGGTTAGCCCAGGCCAAGGCTCTCTCAGAAAGTAAAGATATCATGAAACCTACTTTGCTTCTGTCTGTGGGAAATGCCTGGGGCAGCATCTCAAAGTAAATCTCAACCTGGTTGAGAAACCCTCTGCATTGAACTGGATTTCCCCAAATCACTGGGGAAGCGGAGCAGAACCAGACATACCTCTTATAGAGGTACCGTATATACTCGAGTATAAGCCGAGATTTTCAGCCTCTTTTTTGAGGCTGAAAGTGCCCCCCTCGGCTTATACTCGAGTCATCGCCGTCTGCCTGCCCGATCAGCGTGTCGAGCAGACAGACGGCGGCCATTCTACTATTCAAAAGCCGCGCCTCCGTCTGTGATAGGCGGAACACTCAATTTCCCAGCGGTCAGTGGTCCGCCTATCACGGACATCCGCTCATCCTCATACTACGGACGAGGATGAGAGGATGTCCGTGATAGGCGGAACACAGCCTGCTGGGAAATTGAGTGTTTCGCCTATCACAGACGGAGGCGGGGCTTTTTGAACAGTGGAATGGCCGTCGAGGCGCCGACGAAGAGCGGCGATCCTGGCATGGCAGAAGGATGGAGGCTCGGGACGGGACGGAACGGAGGCTCGGCTCGGCTCGGGACGGGACGGGACGGAGGCTCGGGACACAGGTAGGCTGGACACACAAGGCTGCACAGACACACAAGGCTGCACGGACACACACGGCTGCACGGACACACACGGCTGCACGGACACACACACAGGCATGGATGGACACACACACAGGCATGGATGGACACACACACAGGCATGGATGGACACACACACAGGGATGGATGGACACACACACAGGCATGGATGGACACACACACAGGGATGGACGGACACACACACAGGGATGGACGGACACACAGGGATGGACGGACACACAGGGATGGACAGGCATGTCTCACCCTCGGCTTATACACGAGTCAATAAGTTTCCCAGTTTTTTGGGGGTAAATTGGGGGCCTCGGCTTATATTCGGGTTCGGCCTATACTCGAGTATATACGGTAATACTCGAGGCGGGTGCCTGCACAGAGACTGGCGTAGCAGCAGGGATGGCCTGCAACTCAGGTTGTACTGGAGCAGCCACCGTGGGGGATTCCAGGTGAGCCGTGCGATTCAGGAGCCTTTGTAATGCCATGGAAAACTGATCCATGCGGTGATCTTTTGCATCCAATCTGGAAAAAATATTACCGAGAAGTGGATTAACTATATCTTCTGAATTCATGGCCTTCGCCTACTGTCAGAAACCATGAAACAGACCGAGACAGTTAAATCACACTTGTTTATTAATAAAAAATAAAAAGGTAAAAAGAGTAAGCATAGTCAAAGCATAGCCAGAGTCCAGTAACCGGATCGGGTAGTCAGCCAGGCCAGAAGTCAGGGATCCAAGTGGAGGAACAGCAAGCAGGATAAGGAGCCAGATGGGATGTCAGCAAGCCAGTCTTAGAACAGGACCGCAGGAGATGTTTTTTTGTGATGTGACCAAGGCAAAGGCAGAGGTGAAGTGAGCTGGACAGCCTTAAGTAGGCAGGTCAGACGAGCATCATCAGGAACAGCTGGGTGACTGTGGAGAGAGAAGAGAGCTGGCAATTAGCCGACACCTGAGCAGCCAGCCCAGAGAAGGAAGGGCTAAGCCAGCCCTGACACCCTCACTGCTGTCACATGGGAAGGCTAGGCTCTCAAAATTCAACAAAAGTATACCCTAGCCCACGGAAAATGGCATCCATCGCCCATCTTGTTTCTGACAATTTTTTTGGAGCTATTTATATTTGGGAGAGTTGAATTAAAATGGATACAACCATGCTTTTTTGTTAAATGCCACATAATTATGAACTTGAATTTTTTTTTTTTTTTTTTAACAGGAACTTGACAAACGTTTATATATAATGTCACAAATACTGCTCTGAAAGAATGTTCTAAAACCTGTTCCTCAGAGGAACTACTACCACATGATGCTTATGGGAATATTATATGAATAGTATAAATTTACACATCATTACCTTTTGCAGAGTATTCTCGAACCAGTCCTTGTCAGGCATGTACTGGCCATCGGGACTAACGGGAGTTTCCCGGTGGGCCGATGGCTCAGTGGGCCACTCTGATGTAAGGGGGCTGGTGATGGGCCACTCTGATGTAAGGGGGCTGCTGATGGGACACTCTGATGTAAGGGGGCTGGTGATGGGACACTCTGATCTAAGGGGGCTGGTGATCGGACACTCTGATGTAAAGGGACTGCTGATGGGACACTCTGATGTAAGGGGGTGCTGATGGGACACTCTGATGTAAGGGAGCTGCTGATGGGACACTCTGACGTAAGGGGGTGCTGATGGGACACTCTGACGTAAGGGGGGCTGGTAATGGGACACTCTGATGTAAGGGGGTGCTGATGGGACACTCTGATGTAAGGGGGGCTGGTAATGGGACACTCTGATGTAAGGGGTGCTGATGGGACACTCTGATGTAAGGGAGCTGCTGATGGGTCACTCTGATGTAAGGGGGCTGGTGATGGGACACTCTGATGTAAGGGAGCTGCTGATGGGACACTCTGACGTAAGGGGGTGCTGATGGGACACTCTGATGTAAGGGGGTGCTGGTAATGGGACACTCTGATGTAAGGGGGGCTGGTAATGGGACACTCTGATGTAAGGGGGTGCTGATGGGACACTCTGATGTAAGGGGTGCTGATGGGACACTCTGATGTAAGGGGTGCTGATGGGACACTCTGATGTAAGGGAGCTGCTGATGGGACACTCTGACGTAAGGGGGTGCTGATGGGACACTCTGATGTAAGGGGGTGCTGATGGGACACTCTGATGTAAGGGGGGCTGGTAATGGGACACTCTGATGTAAGGGGTGCTGATGGGACACTCTGATGTAAGGGGGGCTGGTAATGGGACACTCTGATGTAAGGGGGTGCTGATGGGACACTCTGATGTAAGGGGGGCTGGTAATGGGACATTCTGATGTAAGGGGTGCTGATGGGACACTCTGTTGTAAGGGGGATGGTGATGGGACACTCTGATGTAAGGGGTGCTGATGGGACACTCTGATGTAAGGGGGCTGGTGATGGGACACTCTGATGTAAGGGCGCTGGTGATGGGACACTCTGATGTAAGGGGTGCTGATGGGACACTCAAAATGTAAGTGGGCCGGTCTGGATGAAGTCCAGGGCCAAATTTCTGTCCCAGTCCGGCCCTGGTCCTTGTCATTCTGGTCAATGAACCCATCGGCAATCACGCGCGTGCATTCGTGCTGGAAAAGTGCCCCAAGAATATCTGCGACAGACCTCTGCTGTGACTGTCAAGATCCCTTGCCAAATACGGCTCAAGTCCCGCAAGTTAAAGTTGTAATGGAATTTTGCTGGGGTCGGTAACATCTGCAGAATGGAATTAAATACAATTCTAAAAAAAAACATATTATCCGTACATAGCAAAAATATGGCAAGAAGACATTATTCTACCAAGAATCTTCTTCCAAGGACTGCATATGTATATTAGTTTATAATATTTTATATTTTGCCTAGTGGGTAAGCGGACTGTACATGTGGGTGGTGATTCAGTAGTAAACATAATGCTGTAAAGGGAAAAGGTAAAAAAAAATTCTTCTAATGATAAAGTCACAATTCAGGATTCCAGTACTTGTGTGTAGTTCTGCTGGATTCTAATCATGGGAAATGAGCAACGATCAGTTGTAAAAGAGTGTGAAAGGTTTGTTTAAAGTTTCTCGGAACATTGCTGAGAGCAAACCATTCCACAGCAAAGGCACTTCAAATAAGTAAATAAATAGATTGAATATAAAAAGGCCAATCATGTCTTAGGCTCGGTTCACACAGGGGGCGATGCGAGGCGACACGACTTGCCGCGCCGCGACCTGCCGCGACCTCAGCGGCGACTTGCAAATGACTTCTGTATAGAAGTCAATGCAAGTCGCCCGAGGTCGCCCAAAAGTAGTACAGGAACCTTTTTTCTAAGTCGGAGCGACTCGAGTCGCTCCTCTTAGAACGGTTCCGTAGTACAGAACGGGGGCGACTTGTCAGGTCGCGGCACGGCAAGTCGTGTCGCCTCGTGTCGCCCCCTGTGTGAACCGAGCCTTAAGCTGCACCATCTTTAAGGGTTGACTGCTGTTAAGACCAGTCAATAAATGTTGTGGCACACTTCGTTTTTACTAACCTCCATTTCTGTGCAAATATTTTTATTGATTTTCATAGAAATGAAAATAACAAATACGCCTATGCAAAGGGACAAATTAGTTGCACAGAATAATTGAACGTTTTCGGAAAGTACCGTATGTATCGGCGTATAACACGCACAGGTGTATAGAATGACTAAAGTCAACCCTCTTAGCCCTTGTACACACGGCCGGAGATTCCGACAACCAAATCCGTCGGATTTTGTCCGAAACTGTTGCATACACACGGTCGGACAAAGTTGTCGGAAAATCCGATCGTTCAGAACGTGATGACATTATTTCGTTACGACGGGACTACGTTCAGGCTAGTAGCCAATAGCTTTGGTGTAGGAATTTGATCTGAGCATGCGTGGCGCTTTGTCCGATCGGAATTCTCTACACATGATCGGACAAGGTCCGATCGGATCATGTTGTCGGAAAATTTTACCGACAAGTTGGAAAACTTAGTAATTATTGGTTATCCTTGCGCTACAATGGTTAAACAAAAGAGCTAATATGGTTGCAGCAAAACACCGACAGAGGTGCAAACCCTCCCCTCAGATTATGATAGTGATAAAAAAAATGGTGTTGCGCTCCACACAAAAAACTAAATTAAATTCAATAATGGTGAATAAATAATCGCATACAAGATCTAAAACACACCTATGCGATTATTACAGATCAATTGATTTATACTATATCAATACCCTATATAAATAAAATCATTATAAAGTGACCAGTATAAATATTCAAGTAGTACACATATTCCTAGTAAAGTGCAAGTGAAACAATAGGTAGCAAAGTCGCAAATAGTAATGATAACAATACAAAGAGTGTACAATCCAAAATGTGTCTCAATCCGTAAAGTGCATCCAAGTGAAACAAATATTAAAAAATATATACGTAAAAAATTAATATAAAAGTAAAATTCAATAAATAAATAGACAAAAAAAGTAAAAATGGATATAAAAACACAATCCAAAAAATTCTTAAAGTGGTTGTATGGTCAATTTTTTAACTTTTACCTACAGGAAAGCCTATAATAAGTCTTACCTGTAGGTAAAAAAAATATCTCCTAAACCTATACGGTTTAGGAGATATTCTCCTCGGTATGCGCCGCTGACTGCAGCGGCGCATGCGCACAAGGGGGTTCTCGCCGTGAAAATCCGGCAGCGCTCGTCCGGCCGGACTGAAATCTCCCGCGCGCATGCGCGGGAGTGACGATATCGCGGCTCCGGCGCTGTGAGTGGCCTACCCGGAAGAGACGCCGAGGGAGCATGTCAGCTCCCTCGGCATGGATCGGGACAGATGTCGGAGCCTCGTTCTAAGGTACCGTATTTTTCGGACTATAAGGCGCACTTAAAAGCCTAAATTTTCTCACAAAATCGACCGTGCGCCTTATAATGCGGTGCGCCTTATATATGACCTGTTGACATCGCTGGAGTTCTTTGGTTAATGCACCCGGAATGATGGCAAGCACCGAATTAGTTTTCTTCACTTGGGCTTTAACAGTATCTGTCAGATGGGCACGCGTGGAGTCACAGATCAATAGGGATGGAGATTCGTGGAAAAAGCCACCCGGTCTCTTCCCGTAAACCGACGTACCGTAAACCTCTCTCAGGTTGTTCTACTGCGTGACTGATAGCGATGAGTTTGAAATCCGCTTCGTAAGCATGTCTCTTAACAGGAGCCATTTTTGGGGCAGCGGGTATACCGTAGAAAATTAACGAATGAATGCGCACACCTCCTGACTAAGATGGCCGTAATGCCCAATCCAAGCAGTGCAGCTTCGTGGGATTACCAAAGCTAGGAAGCTGCACTGCTTGGATTGGGCATTATGGCCATCTTAGTCAGGAGGTGTGCGCATTCATTCGTTAATTTTCTACGGTATACCCGCTGCCCCAAAAATGGCTCCTGTTAAGAGACATGCTTATGATGCGGATTTCAAACTGAAGGCTATCAGTCATGCAGTAGAGCATGGAAATAGAGTAGCTGCGAGAGAATTCAACATTAATGAATCAATGGTACGGAAGTGGAGGAAGCAAGAAGATGCCCTGCGCCAGGTAAAGAAGACCAAACTGAGTTTCCGAGGAAACAAAGCAAGATGGCCACAGTTGGAGGACAAAATTGAACAGTGGGTTATTGAACAGAGAACCGCAGGTAGAAGCGTCTCTACTGTCTCTATTCGACTCAAAGCAACAGCGATTGCACGCGACATGGAGATCAACGACTTTCGAGGAGGTCCCTCTTGGTGCTTCCGTTTCATGAAAAGGCGGAATCTCTCTATCCGCACAAGAACCACTATGTCACAGCAACTGCCAAAGGATTACGAAGAAAAGCTGGCCATTTTCCGTACGTACTGCAAGAACAAGATCAATGAACAGAAGATCTGGCCAGAGCACATCACCAACATGGACGAGGTCCCCCTTACCTTTGATATCCCTGTAAACCGTACTGTCGAGAGAACAGGGACCAGTACGGTATCTATACACACTACAGGAAACGAGAAGTCATCCTTCACTGTAGTTCTCGGTTGCCAGGCTAATGGCCAGAAACTACCACCCATGGTAATTTTCAAGAGGAAGACTCTGCCAAAAGAAAAGTTTCCGGTTGGCATCATCATCAAGGCTAACCCGAAGGGCTGGATGGACGAGGAGAAGATGAGTGAGTGGCTGAGAGAGGTTTACGTCAAGAGACCGGGTGGCTTTTTCCATGAATCTCCATCCCTATTGGTCTGTGACTCCATGCGCGCCCATCTGACAGATACTGTCAAAGCCCAAGTTGTGAGGGGTTAGCTCGGCAGCGGGTGTGTGTGACCCCCTGGATGGGTTCACAACACAAAGTCAGGCACAGCAGACAGCGGTGTAGGTTCAAAAAACAAAAGATCCGGTTTATTTATGCTACATGCAGTGATACATATAACAGCCAAACAAAATAAAACAAGAAAATAAATCCTGGTCAGCTTGACCTCTAACTACACACGTAGACTCCCTGTCTAACAACTGGGTACAGCCTTGTGCTGTACCAGTCCCTGCCTTTGTTGTAAAGGTTTTGCCACACAGGCGTTAACTCACCGCACAGTACAGGTGACACACTCCCCAGTCTATACAACACAAAACTGGTTCCAGGATGGAGCATCTCCCTATGCATGCTGGGGTTTTTTGTAGAGGCCTTAATGAGCCCACTTGCTTCAGCTGGGCTCATTAACTCTTCCCCTCTAATTGTAAAAGTCTGCATAAAGCCTGAATCTAGGACACACATATTTACCATCCTGGATACAACCAGGTGACTTCACCTGCCTGCTGCCACAAAGTGAAGAAAACTAATTCGGTGCTTGCCATCATTCCGGGTGGATTAACCAAAGAACTGCAGCCACTAGATATAGGTGTCAACAGGTCATTTAAAGTTAAATTGCGAGCTGCGTGGGAGCATTGGATGACAGAAGGCGAACACACATTCACCAACACAGGGAGGCAACGCCGGGCGAGTTACGCCACTATCTGCCAGTGGATCGTGGATGCCTGGGCGAAGGTATCAGTCACCAGTGTAATCCGAGCTTTCAAGAAGTCCGGAATTATCACTGAACAGCTAAGTACCGGTACCGATGACAGCAACGAGACTGACTCGGATACTGATGAGAGGGATACGGGCGTGCTTGATGCCGAAATCGCCCAATTGTTAAACTCAGACACTGAAGATGAAGAATTTGATGGATTTGCGGGAGAAGAATAAAGTGAAAAAGTGAGTGTCTGGTTTTGTACGGTATTCACCGGTAACTGAACAGTGTTAAGAGTTATTGAAGAATAAAGTGAAAAAGTGAGTGTCTGGTTTTGTATTTAACTGAACAGTGTTAAGAGTTATTGTTATAGACCATTTTATGGTTATTGCTAAAGAGTTGAATAAAATTTGACTTACAGTACCGCATCAGAGTTTTGTTTCATTAAATGCGCCTTATAATCCAGTGCGCCTTATAGTCCGGTGCGCCTTATATATGGAAATATCCCATTTTATCAGCCGATCTTTGCTAGTGCGCCTTATAATCCGGTGCGCCTTATAGTCCGAAAAATACGGTAAGTATTTCATAATGAGCTAGTATGCGGTGCATACTAGCTCATTATGCCTTTTGTTTTGCAGGTTTAAAAAAATAAAAAAAAAATTTGCGGGTTTACTACCGCTTTAAAGTGTCTCTATTTATAGAAAAAATAGCAATCCATATCAGGTCATGCAAATAAGTGAGTCCACACTGTGCTGTGTAATAAACTAGTTCTGTGAACAAACACGGGATAATTCCACCGGTGATCTCCCAAATCCTCAAGACAGGGGCTCACACACTGAGTGCAGCTAACCCACACTAAAGCAACTGGCTACAAGGGCGAGCGTCAGTTCTTCTCCAGGAACCCACAGCCGGTCACAAAAATCCTTTGTTGATCCCACTGGCGAAGTGTTTTAAAGCGGAGGTCCACCCTAAAATGGACCTCCGCTCATCGGAATCCCCCCCCCCTCCGGCGCCACAATTGGCACCTTTCAGGGGGGAGGGGGGTGCAGTTACCTGGATAATCCAGGTAACTGCACCCACTTCCGGGATAGCTGTCTGCGGAAAGGGGCGTAGATTACGCCCCTTTCCGCAACTGCCCGCCCCTTTGCGCAAGTGCCCCGCTGCCTGCTGGGAAACACACAGTTCCCAGAGGCAGCGGGGACCGTCCGGATTGCGCCGCGCGGCTCGCGCATGCGCAGTAGGGAACCGGGAAATGAAGCCGAAAGGCTCCATTTCCTGATTCCCATACCCAAGATGGCGGCGGCAGGACCCGACAGGCGACCTAGCGATCGGCTTCGGGTGCCGACATCGCGGGCGCGTTGGACAGGTAAGTGTCACTATTTTAAAAGTCAGCAGCTGCAGTATTTGTAGCTGCTGGCTTTTAAAAAAAAAAAAAAAAAACGCAGAGTCCCGGTGGACTCCCGCTTTAAATGCAGCTTACCCCAGGAAGGATCCACTACTGCTCCACACCACTTTCATTCCCCACTGGATAAGTGCTGTCTACAATATACAAGACTTGCTGTGACTAGTAGTCCTCCTCCTTCTTGAATGCTTTGCTGAAGTCCTTCATTTATGTGCTTGCTTTATCAATTCTCCCATAGTAAGGTTTGCATTCGGAAACATTATCCTTCACGTGGAATCTTTCGCATTGGCTCGGATTGGTGTTTTGATCCTGAAAATCCTGGCAAAAATCTATGCAATATAAACTGCACAAGAGCCCCTTCTCTTTTTTTTTCTCCGGGTGTGATCTATGGTCCATGGCTGAGTACCTAGAGGGGATTGCCTGGGGTATCTATACCAGTTGAGAACTTACACTTTAACCATTGGAACGTATTGCTGTTTAACTGACAGCAGTGAGGTAAGGTACCCACTGCACTCAGTGTGTGAGCCCCTGTCTTGAGGATTTGAGAGATCACCGGTGGAATTATCCCGTGTTTGTTCACAGAACTAGTCTATTACACAGCACAGTGTGGACTCACTTATTTGCATGACCTGATATGGATTGCTATTTTTTTCTATAAATAGACACTTTAAGAATTTTTTGGATTGTGTTTTTATATCTATTTTTACTTTTTTTGTCTATTTATTTATTGAATTTTACTTTTATATTCATTTTTTACGTATATTTTTTTAATATTTGTTTCACTTGGATGCACTTTATGGATCGAGACACATTTTGGATTGTACACTCTTTGTATTGTTATCATTACTATTTGCGACTTTGCTACCTATTGTTTCACTTGCACTTTACTAGGAATATGTGTACTACTTGAATATTTATACTGGTCACTTTATAGTGATTTTATTTATATAGGGTATTGATATAGTTTAAAGGGGTTGTAAAGGTTCGTTTTTTATTTTCTAAATAGGTTCCTATACACTAGTGCATTGTTGGTTCACTTACCTTTTTCTTCGATTTCCCTTATAAATGTTTTTTTTCTTTGTTTTCTTTGTCTGAATTTCTCACTTCCTGTTCCTCCTCAGTAAGCTATTCTGGCTGACTAACCACCAGCTTGGATGATGGTGAGAAGTTTACTGAGGAGAAACAGGAAGTGAGATATTCAGACAAAGAAAAAAAACATTTCGAAGGGAAATCGAAGGAAAAGGTAAGTGAACCAACAATGCACTAGCTTAGAGGAACCGATGTAGAAAATAAAAAACAAACCTTTACAACCCCTTTAAATCAATTGATCTGTAATAATTGCATAGGTGCGTTTTAGAAGTTGGAAAACTTGGTCTGTCGGATACTCCGACGGAAACCGTCCGATGGAGACCACACACAGTCAGATTATCCGACAAAGCGGTTCCGATCGGACACATTCCGTCGGAAATCTCCGACCGTGTGTACAAGGGCTAAGGAGGCTGACCATGGAGCCAACATGAAGGATCCGGTGATATCTAGTCATTTTGGTGAGTGTACACTCTCTAGAGTAAGATAAAGGACAAGTAAACGAGCAGAAGGTACAGGAAGAGAATGGAGACAAAGAGGCGGGGAAGGGGAAATGTGGGCTAAATTCCCTACAGACTTGGGTACAGGTTAGGACATGCAATTATTGATAGCTTAGACCGGAAGGGTCCACAAAGGGTAAGGCATACTAAAGCTACAGTTCTCAGGTTTTGATCATTTTGGGAAGCTAGACATTTGTTTATTAATCATCAGCGTGGTCATGTGGTCTTTGATTTCCTGAAAGGGGACCAGAGATTTCTTCCAGGCTTTGGCTGCCAAAAATAAGTAGATGGCCATTTTCTGTTAATAGAAGAGGCCTGGGATTGGGCAGTGTAGTAAAGCAAACTTGGCATCCTTAGGGATTATTAGGTGAAACTGAGTCAGACATAGTCCAAAGATTCTAGACCAAAAAAAATAAAAATAAATCACCACAATGTTCACAGCCTCTGAATCATCTATCACCATAATTTGGGTTCACATGAGCTATGCGGACAGGGAATCCGGTATCACCTGAAGAGAACCTTGTATGCCGATTCTAGAATTGTCATGTTTGCTATATTCGACCAGGCTTTGCACCAAGGTATATAGGGGTTGTATGATCTCATTCTATGGCCATTCTGCATAACCTATATAACATAAATTAGTCTAGGCGATCTGGGAGAGTAAAAAGGTTCAAAACTAAAGGCAAAGCCTGAGGTTTAACGTAACATCATTATGCAATGTGCCGGTTGTAAGTATCAATAGAATTCTGAAGAGGTCACTGCTAATTGCCAGCTCTCTTCTCTCTCCACAGTCACCCAGCTGTTCCTGATGATGCTCGTCTGACCTGCTTACTTAAGGCTGTCCAGCTCACTTCACCTCTGCCTTTGCCTTGGTCACATCACAAAAAAACATCTCCTGCGGTCCTGTTCTAAGACTGGCTTGCTGACATCCCATCTGGCTCCTTATCCTGCTTGCTGTATAGAAGCCCCTAAAGCCTCCACCTTTTCAAATAATGTTATATTTATCTAATGGCACTTGGCTGCATTATAGTACCATAAGCTTCAGTTTAGATGGCCTTACAATACAACCATTCCTCAACATGAGTGAGCTAGGAAATGCCAAGAATCCACTGTATCTAGCTGAAAAGATTAGGAGGTAAAAAGACGACATATGTAGTTAACGGAGTTACCCAAGATTGGTATTGGGCAGGGGCGGACTGACAACTCATGGGGCCCCCGGGCAATAGGAGATTATGGGGCCCCCAGGCAATCAGAGATTATGGGGCCACACAGTATATACACACACACACACACACACACACACACACACAGTATACAATCACACAGTACACACAGACATGTTTCTATTGGCTGAGAAGGTACTGGAGAGGCGGGGCAGCTATAATCTCTGAATTTTTTGACCAAAAGGATGTCGGTAAGGGACATTTCAGAGACAGATGTAAAAAAAAAAAAAAAAACACAATTTTTTACATACTGTCCCTGGTTTTACTGAGACTGGCAACCCTAATGGGGCCCCCTAGTGCCACGGGGCCCTCGGGCAGTGCCCGAGTGGCCCAATGGTCAGTCCACCCCTGGTATTGCGGTGACTAAATGCTTGACATGTACACTAGAGCATGGAGCAGAAATGTAGTTAGGAACACTGGTAGGGTTGCCACCTTTTTTGCAAGTCAAACCCCAACAGTTTTGCGGCTCACAGCAATTTTTTTTTATAGTATAAACTATACATATATTTTGGTACTAATTAACATTTCTAATCATATGAACATAATAACAAGAGTCCCCCTTTACATCAGAGTTCACAGAGTTCCTACTTTACATCTGAACTCGCAGAGTTCTCTTTCACTGTAAGGGGGACTCTGATGTAAGGGAGAACTCTGGGGACTCTGACTTCAGGGATGCTCTGGGAACCCTGACTTATGGGGGAACACTGAGAACTCTGATGTACGGAGAGGACTCTGCTGTAAGGGGAAACACTGTGGCCTCTGCTGTAAAGGGTAACTCTGATGTAAGGGATACTCTGAGAACCCTGATTTGCCTTAGTGTACTCAGAGGCAGGAGGGGGAAGGGGGGAGACTTCAGTCAGAAATAGGGATGGATGGTGAGCTCACTCACCCCTTGGCAGTCAGCACCTCTCATTCAGATGGATCTGAGCCTTCAAATTTCCGGCCCCCACTTTCCTTTTCTGAGGCACAGCGCCAGGGATTGGAGTGTGGGCAGACACAGAGGGGTAGGGATGAGGGGAAGAGGTGCAGATCAGGCCTTCTCTCCTCTCCCACCTGTATGTGTTTGGGGGGGGGGGGGTGTGGTTTGTTAATGCTGGCTTTGGGCAGTGTGAAAGAGAGTGTAACAGACACTCTCAGCTGCAACAACTGCAGCCAGCAACCCTGCTAGGAAGCCATAGTCCAGTCTAAATAATGTGTCCGGGTTTCAGACAGTCCAAAACCTGGACACATGATTTCAAACCCGAACTGTCCGGGTGAATCCTGGACAGGTGGCAACCCTAAACACTGGTAATGTCAGGGCAGGTGGAAAACTGGCAAGGAAAAAACCATATGATTAAGCAGTCAGATCCAAAGAGTCCAGCAGATCAGAGCTCATGACAAAGTAGGTTCAAGGAAATTAGAAGCAGGAATGTAGCAGGGTGTAGGAAGACTGGAGAATGTACAAATGAAGGCATTATGGAGACATTATGGAGACAGCAGTCATTGCAAGCGAATACAAATATGGACCAATCAGGAGATATATACACCCTTCATGTGCACAGCTCATGTTAATGGATAAACAGGGCAGGTTTGCTAATGCCGGAACACAGGATTAGGGTAGGGTTGCCACCTTTTCTTTAAGCCAAACCCGAACACTTTAGCAGCACAGGGTATATTCGTTTTCGTGGTATACACAATAGGGTTATAAAAGACCTGGGACACCTTTGGATGCCCCAGGGAGAGTGGTGGTAATGCAGCTCGCTGCAGCAAACAGTGGGTGTGGCCAAACTGCTCTTTCTGACATCATGGTCCCCCCCAGTAATGCCAAACCTGCCCCCCCCCAGACAGCGATCTGCAGCTCCCGAATGGCAACAGATTTTTGTGCGACTACAGTGGAATCTCGGTTAACAAGTAATGCAGTTAACAAGCATTTTGAAAGACAAGCAACTTTTTTTTTTTTTTTTTCAATTCTGACTCGGTTTGCTAGCATTGTCTTGCAAAACTAGGAGGATTCAAGCTAATGGGGTGTGCAGTACCGCATTTCGCCAGAGGTGCGGGGGCACCAGTGACACTTGGAACAGTTTGGAAATACTCAGAATCACTCGGAAATACTCAGTTCCTGTGTGTTTCTGAGCCTTCCCTAAGGCTTTCCGAGTTCAGCCGAGTTCAGCCGAGCTATCACCGAGTATTTTCGGTGCCCCCCCCACCTCGGGCCACATGCGGTATTGCATGCAATAGAAGTCAATGCAGAATGAATTATCTTTATTTCCATTGACTCACTTTAAAATACAAGCATTCTCCTGGAGCGGATTATGCTCCTAATCCAAGGTTCCACTGTATCTCAGTTACTTGGGGAGCCAGAGCCCAGTCTAAATAATGTGTCCGGGTTTCAGGCAGACTGAAACCTGGACACAAGATTCCAAACCCGAACTGTCCGGGTGAATCCTGGACAGGTGGCAACCCTAGATTAGGGTGCAGGAGAAGCCTGAGAGAGTTGCAGGAGAAACAGCAGTCATAGGAGCAGTAATCAGCAGATAGGAGGACCCAACAAGGACAGAAGAAACAGCAAAAAGTGGACAGCAGGACCCGGGAAAGACAGAAGATAAAACAGCATCAAACAGTAGAAGACCCAACAAGAGGGTGCTGTAAAGAAAGCCTATAATACCAAAGTCCTAATAGCAGATTGTGCCACAGAGAGAGAAGCAACTTCCAGATGACTGCCAAGCAAACCCACCACAAGCAGATTCCTGATATTATAAATTCATAGTATCGCACAAAATGAAACAAAGAGGAGGAAAATAAAATGAAAGCACATTAATGACTGACCCGTACACAATGATCTGTTTGGTTATGTTTTTTAACCTCCCTGGCGGTACGATTATTTAGGTTTTTAGGTGCTAAAAGCGGTACCATTATTTTGCATGAAAATTTGGTGTTTTATATTGTAGTCCTGTAATTAGGAATAACTCTCTTAAATCGTTCCAAACCAGAGTCTAGCAGACATCCCGGGTATAATAAAGTTTGAAAAATGAAATCATAAATTATAATATAATAAATAATTTATAAATAATTGTACCAAATAATAATATAACAATAATAAAAATTATTCAATAATGTAATCAAATCAAAAACACGGAAATTTGCTCAGCTGCAGAATTGTCGCTGTCATTACTTTTCAGTATTTGATGATGGATCTCCCCACAAATCGCTGTCGCTAAATTCTGCGAGTGATTCCAATTTATTATCGCTGTTTTCTAGCTGGTCTGAAATTATTTTTGATGTAAAGGGACAGTTTTGGTTGCTATGGACAATCTCCAGTTTCCAGGCATAAAGAACAGTTTTTATATGATAAAACTGCATGCAGGACACTGGGCAGACCACTAGGGACAAAGGGGATGTGAAATATTTACATACACCAATGTAATCTGTAAGATTACATTATACTGTATGTATACTGTGTGTTTCACTTTTTGAATTTGGCGCCGATCTCCGTCCCCGTGCGTCGCAACGCTCGCAGGGAACAGAGATCGGCGATGTGATAGATTGAGCGAGACATGGCTCGCTCGTACAGCGGGGAGACAACGCTGGATCCGAGGGAGAAGGTAAGTAAACCTCCTCCTGGATCAAGCGATGTGGTCCCGAGTCTGGCTCGGGGTTACCGCTTTTGGTATAAAAATTCCACCCCGAGCCAGACTCGGGAACACCGTCAGGGGGGTTAAAGAAAATGACATTAAACTTCAAATGTCCATATTATGCATGCTATGAAAAACACTGCAGTCTTTTATCCAAAATTTCCGAATTTGGTACAAAGATGACTTACCTTCATTTTAGTTGCCTGCCATACTCTGCGTGTAGTAGGGACCAGTTTACACACTCCAAGAAGAAATCCCCTTTCTTCACAGAAATGGCCTTCAGCCCCTGTCCTAAATATTTCTTCTATAGCGGAGTTTGATGGTAGATTGCAATTAAAGAATGTAAAACTGGCGCTTTAATCGCTGTGGAATGTCATTTCGCCCTCTTCCAGGGTGAATCATGGCTGCCACAAGCTGAATGTCGCCGACACTGGTGAAATCACCAAGTATTTCTAGGCTGTAGAAGCCCTTTTGCTCCATGAGTTGCCTTACAATTTCGTTGGTTATCTGGTAATAAAATATTATAACAACAATTAAAGTGGAGTTGCACACCAAAAAAATAAACAAATCATTAAAATTCATTAAAAAAAAAAAAAATTGGATTTTTTTTAACTTACCTCTAAATGTCTGTTGCTAGGGGGTCCCTCGTAGTCTGCCTCCTTCAGTGCCTGGGCTGGTGACATCACTTCCCCATCCGGGCAGGAAGGGCTCAGCTCTGCCCCCTCCCTCCTGTCAGTCATCTGGGACACGTGACAGGTCCCAGATGACTGCACGACCAATCACGGTGCGGTGCCCACAGTTACAATGCCGGCGCCACCGAGTGGAGGGGGAGACGAGAGGGGCTTCGTTCCCAGCATCTTTGGCCCCCTGGGACAGATAAGTGTCCGATTATTAAAAGTCAGCAGCTGCAGTATTTATAGCTGCTGACTTTTAATTTTTTTTTTTTTTTTTTTATGGAAGCTCCTCTAAGTATAAAGTTCTAGGCCATTACAATATAAATGTTGAAATATATTTTACAATAAAATATAAAAAAAATTATAAAAAATATAAAACAATTATATTTCATCAAAATTACAACCTGTGGTTTTTGTATCACTTTTGCTGTGGACTTGATGATGTGATCTTCATTTTTGCAATAAAACTCACAAGAAAATAATTCATTCCTTTCGGGGGTTTTTTCTCATTCTCTTCTACCTTGGTTAGATCCATGCAGTATTTGCAGCACTAGTTCGAAAGCAGAAAACAGGCCTACTAAACATTAGCATATACATATTTTCTCTAACACGTTCTGAATTATCAGACTAAAAAAAGCTTTTCTACAAACATGATTATGAAAAAAAAGCATTATATCAAATTATTATTATTAATTACAAGTATTTTTGCAATTACCGTATATACTCGAGTATAAGCCGAGATTTTCAGCCTCTTTTTTAAGGCTGAAAGTGCCCCCCTCGGCTTATACTCGAGTCATCGCCGTCTGCCTGCCCGATCAGCGTGTCGAGCAGACAGACGGCGGCCATTCTACTATTCAAAAGCATACTATGGACGAGGATGAGAGGATGTCCGTGATAGGCGGAACACTGACTGCTGGGAAATTGAGTGTTCCGCCTATCACAGAGAGGGAGGCGCGGCTTTTGAACAGAGGAATGGCCGCCGTCTGCCAGGAGGAGAGCATGGCACACAGAGGCTGCAGATTGGCACAGGTAGGCAGGGATGGACGGACAGCACAGCACAGCGACGGACGGGACACAGCGACGGACGGGACACAGGGACGGACGGGACACAGGGATGGACACAGGGACGGACGGGACACAGGAATGGACACAGGGATGGACAGGACACAGGGATGTCTCACCCTCGGCTTATACACGAGTCAATAAGTTTCCCAGTTTTTTGGGGGTAAATTGGGGGCCTCGGCTTATACTCGGGTCGGCCTATACTCGAGTATATACGGTAGTAAAGAGAAAGCTGGATGCACATCCATTGAAACTCATCTGATCAGCAGGAGCCAACTGAGTTTCAATCTGTGTGCCGCCTTCTCTGTTAATCAGAAGCTGATCATCAGACTGAAATTATCCTGCTGGAAAACCAGCTTTCGGTCAGCGGCTGCAGCAAATGACTTCAGAGCCAACCAGTGCAGGTTTTTTATTTTATTTAGCCTGCTGCTGTGCACCCAGCATAGGAGTCGATATGTATGAATACTGCAACCACTAAAGAACAGTAGCAGGTTAAAGCTGAGCTACAGGAATAATACAGGAAAAATACCAGTTAGTGCAATTATGTATTGAATAAATAATTAAAGTGGTTGTAAACCCTTACAAACCACTTTGACCTACAGGTAAGCCTAGATTAAGGTTTACCTGTAGGTCCAATCAATATCTCCTAAACCTACACGGTTTAGGAGATATTTACACCTCTCTCCTCCACCCCCTCCTCTTCTTCTTCCTCCATGGCCTCTTCCAGTGCTCTGTCCTCAGAACCAGCGGTGCTCCGTAGGCGTTCCAGGGGCTACGCAAGTACGCAGGCAAAACGATGCCATGCCGTGCTTGCGCTGGTTTGTTTGGGGGACAGGAGCCACACTGGGGCGGATGTTTTGTCAGCTCTGCGGGGGCAGGCCGAGAGGTGGTTGACGCCACGCCAGCTTAAGCCAGGAATGGTGGTTTGCGACAATGGCACCAACCTCCTCTCCGCCCTCCGACAGGGACAACTGAACCATGTGCCCTGTGTAGCTCACGTCCTTAACCTGGTGGTGCACCGGTTCTTGGGCAGGTCCCCGGTCTTACAGGATGTCCTGAAGCAGGCCAGAAAAGTCTGTGTGTATTTCCGCCGATCATATAATGCCTGTGCTCGGCTGGCTGAGCTCCAAAAGGAGTTGAACCTGCCCAAGAACCGCCTTATATGTGACAAGCCCACCAGGTGGAACTCAACGTTGGCCATGCTGCACACGCAGCAGAGGGCCATCAATGAGTACCTGTGCGACTACGGCACCAGGGCAGGGTCAGGGGAGCTTGTTTTTTTCTCACCACACCAGTGGGGTATGATCAGGGATGCATGCACTGTTCTGTCATCGTTTGAGGAGGCCACAAGGATGGTGAGCAGTGACAGTGCATGCATCAGTGACACTGTACCTCTTGTCCACCTGTTGGAGCATATGCTGCGTGGAATAATGAGGCAGAACAGAGGCAGGAAGAGGAGGACTTATCTTGCCGTCGCAGAGGGAGCAGAGGATGAGACATCTCCGGGAGGCCTTGCAGAAAGGTCTGTGCAACGCGTTCCCAGAGACTGGGAGGTTACAAACTCCTGGTCCTGGACAACATGTTGCTGAGGCATCGGTCAGAAGGAGCGGTGGAGAAGGTGGCCGTCTGACTGATGCTTTCAGACAATTTTTTAGTCCGCAGCCCCAAGGCATGATCGGTTCCAGCAACCATCGCCAGCGTCTGATTTACACGGTGCAGGAATACCTAGGGGCAAGGTCAGACTTGGACACCTTTCCCACCGAAAATCCTCTGGCTTACTGGGTCTTGAGGATGGATCACTGGCCAGAGCTTGCACAGTATGCAATTGAGCTACTGGCCTGTCCTGCATCCAGCGTTCTTTTGGAACGCACCTTCAGTGTTGCTGGTGGCTTTGTAACCGATCACAGGGTGCGCCTGTCCACCGACTCAGTTGATCAACTGACCTTCATAAAGATGAATCAGTCTTGGATGCCACCAGCCCAATTTTTCAGCCCCTGTTTAACTGGGGCATGTAATACAATTTTTGATGCAATGCTTTGCAGCAGGGCTCATTCCTGCACTCCAACTAGAGTATATGGGAGAGGTTGCAGTGTTGTAGCACCAGCACCAGTGCCTAAGGCCCAATTTTTCAGCCCCGTTTAACAGGGGCATGTAATTACAATTCTTGATATAATCGTTCACAGCAGGGCGCTCCAGCGCCCACCAAGAGTCACTTTGAGGGCTTACAATGTTGTGGCAACACCAACACCTTGTTCCGCCATTTCTGCAGAGCATATAGGGCAGGCCCCTATTTTCAAACATCCAACTTACAAACGTCTCCTACTTGCAAACAGAAGGAGACAACAGGAAGTGAGATGAAAAAAGACGAACGGCAAAACAAATTATACAGGGGTGATAACCCTTCCCTATGTTTTCCAAAAAGCTTAAAAATAGATTTTTTGACTGGAGCTACACTTTAAAAATGTACCAGTTTAAAATTACAAACAGATTCTACTTAACACAACAAACCTACACAGTCCCTGTCTTGTTTGCACCGCCTGTATACTGCTGTTCTGAGTATATAGGGCCTGGGGGCCACACGTCTTTCCTTTTTTTAATATGGGTACAGGGTTCCCCTTAATATCCGTACAAGACCCAAAGGGGCTGGTAATGGGCAGGGGGGCTACCCATGCCATTATTCTCAATGATTTTCATCCATATTGCCGGAACCAGATATTACATTAAAACCACAAGCAGTTTTAAATGACTTTTTTTCCGTTAAATGTCATTTTGTTTCTAAACAGAAACACGTGGCACTTCACAGGCATACTATAGACACCCCCCAGGCATGATATTTAAAGGAATATTTCACTTTTTTTTCCACTTTAATAGTCATTAAAATCAATGCTCCCGAAAAAACTGACTTTTTAAAAACATTTTAGGCATTGACCCATGTCCCCTGGGGCAGGAGCCAGGTCCCCAAACCCTTTTTAGGACAGCATCTTGCATATTAGCTATTAAAATTAGCACTTTTTATTTCAAATGTTCGAGTCCCATAGACTTCAATGGGGTTCTAAAGTTCGCACAAATTTTCGGTCCGTTCGAAAGCTCTGGTGCGAACCGAACCGGGGGGTGTTTGGGTCATCCCTAGGTAAGATAAATTAAATAAAAATAAGAGTAGTATGCCAACTATTGACATATCACCAGGGGTTCAGCATGTCTCATATCTTATCATACTGTATAAAACTTTCAAGAGCAATGCTGTGTGTCCAATTATCTCATCAGCAGCCTATCCAAGGCCAGTTGTGGCGGCACCACTTCTGGGGAGTTCAACCAACTCTGCCATATATTGGAAACATATGCAAACATATTGGAAACGGTGCCCGTTTTCGGGCAAATATCTCCTAAACCATATAGGTTTAGGAGATATTGCTTGGACCTACAGGTAAGCCTTAATCTAGGCTTACCTGTAGGTCAAAGTGGTTTGTAAGGGTTTACAACCACTTTAATGGTGTGTTGTAGTTGTATATATTGAAAACGGTGACCTTTGAGTGCGGGGAATTCGCTCAGTAGATGGGTAAATGGTTTTAAGTGTAAAAGATAAGAACTGCAATCTAGTTCAAGGTTATCTGCTGCTGTTTCTAATTAAAAAGTGTGTACATGCATGTATTCTAGGAGCAAAACTCTCTGACACAGCGTTCAGATCGGTTACTTTTTAGCCCTTGTACACACAGTCGGACATTCCGACAACAAAATCCGACGGAAAGTTTTATATCCAGCTCTCAAACTTTTTTGGTCGGACATTCCGACGGAAAAAGTCAGATGGAGCCCACACGGGCAGATTATCTGACAACATGGTCCGATCGGACATTTTCCGTCGGAATTTCCGACCATGTGTACAAGGGCTTACACTTCTGGTTTATTCCTGGGCGGTGTTAATATTTTATACACAAAGATACGTCAATCTAATAGGTACATCTCATTGGTTGAAATACAAGAGAAATGGAGAAACTTGATACTTGAAGGTTGATTGAAGCTGGTTCTGTCATCACGTCCACATTCTTCTAACGTGTGGGAAGCAGGGGGTACCGGCCATCTTTAGTTACAAACAGAGAGCCAATCTGTATACTACATAATAAGAAAGGCCGCGTACACACGGGCGGACTGTTCGCCCAACTTTGTTCGTCAAACAATCCGACAAACAGTCCGCTCAAAATTTGCATGAACGGACTTGACCACACACGATGAACGAACAGTCCGCTGAAAACGTGCGTGATGACGTGTACAGCACGTACGACGGGACTAGAAAAACGACGTCCTATACACTGCAATGCAACCTTCGGCCGTGTAAACCCTTTCTGAGTATGCGCGATACTTAGTCCGTCCAACTTGCCTACACACGAGCGGACTGTCCGCTGAAACCAAGTTTGGACGGACAAAACCAAGTTTCAGCGGACTGTCTTACGGAAATTCCGAAAAACTTTGTTCGTCAGACTGTCCGCTGAAACTGTCCGCTGAAGCCCACACACGAGCGGACTGTCCGCTGAAACACTGTTCAGCGGACAAAGTTGGGCGAACAGTCCGCCCGTGTGTACGCGGCCTAAGGAGCATAGGAACATGTATACACATAAGCAAATAGACATTTTCTGATTATCATTATGTACATTACATTGCTTCACAGTCCCCCCTAAAATGTCTATTTTCTTCTGTCCCTCATCTAAAGGTCCTCCTCACCTGGCCCATTCTCCTCAGCAACTCTTTTAGGTTGTATATAGAGTTGGGCAGCAACTAGTTCACTACCCCCCTGGATAGAGCTGGAGAAGGGCAATCAGGTGCTATCTACCCCTATAACCCCATAAGATTGTGAGATTTTGGATAGGGAGTGACTGTAGAGGAGTGAAGGGTTTGTCATTCTCCATCATAAGAGAGTCTTCTTCTTCTTGGTGGAGAGATGTAGGTGGTCTGTTGTCTACAGCCTTGCTCATTAACTTCTTTATGAAAGGTAGAATACAGCATACAATCGGGGGGTAAAAGAACCAGGATTATTAGTACCATTACCCCTATCTGGGCGACCACCTTCTGCCACCCACTCATCCAGCTAAAATATTGATCCCATGGGTCTGTAATACCGGAGTTCTTCTTCAACTCCAATGACAAATCTTCTAATTTCTTTATAGCTAAAGTTATTTTACCATTTGGGCCGGTATTATCAGGAATGTAGGTGCAACAGGTTCCCGTTTTTTCTATCATTTTACAGACACCTCCTTTCTCAGCTAACAGCATGTCTAAGGCCATCCGGTTCTGGAATGTCATGTAGGAAGTGGGGGGTAACTGGTCAGCAATTCCCTGGAGGGCATCTTTAGTGTAATTCACGAATCTTTGTTGGTTGTAGTATACAGTGCCTTGCGAAAGTATTCGGCCCCCTTGAACTTTTCAACCTTTTGCCACATTTCAGGCTTCAAACATAAAGATATAAAATTTTAATTTTTTGTGAAGAATCACCAACAAGTGGGACACAATTGTGAAGTGGAACGAAATCTATTGGATATTTGAAACTTTTTTAACTAATAAAAAAATGAAAAGTGGTGCGTGCAGAATGATTCGGCCCCTTTACTTTCAGTGCAGCAAACTCACTCCAGAAGTTCAGCGAGGATCTCTGAATGATCCAATGTTGTCCTAAATGACTGATGGTGATAAATAGAATCCACCTGTGTGTAATCAAGTCTCTGTATAAATGCACCTGCTCTGTGATAGTCTGAGGGTTCTGTTGAAAGCGCAGAGAGCATCATGAAGACCAAGGAACACACCAGGCAGGTCCGTAATACTGTTGTGGAGAAGTTTAAAGCCGAATTTGGATACAAAAAGATTTTCCAAAGCTTTAAACATCCAAAGGAGCACTGTGCAAGCGATCATTTTGAAATGGAAGGAGTATCAGACCACTGCAAATCTACCAAGACCTGGCTGTCCCTCTAAACTTTCAGCTCAGACAAGGAGAAGACTGATCAGAGATGCAGCCAAGAGGCCCATGATCACTCTGGATGAACTGCAGAGAACTACAGCTGAGGTGGGAGAGTCTGTCCATAGGACAACAATCAGTCGTACACTGCACAAATCTGGCCTTCATGGAAGAGTGGCGAGAAAAAAGCCATTTCTCAAAGATATCCATAAAAAGTCTTGTCTAAAGTTTGCCACAAACCACCTGGGAGACACACCAAACATGTGGAAGAAGGTGCTCTGGTCAGATGAAACCAAAATCCAACTTTTTGCCCACAATGCAAAACGATATGTTTGGCGTAAAAGCAACACAGCTCATCACCCTCAACACACCATCCCCACTGTCAAACATGGTGGTGGCAGCATCATGGTTTGGGCCTGCTTTTCTTCAGCAGGGACAGGGAAGATGGTTAAAATTGAGGGGAAGATGGATGCAGCCAAATACAGGACCATTCTGGATGAAAACCTGTTGGAGTCTGCAAAAGACCTGAAACTGGGACGGAGATTTATCTTCCAACAAGACAATGATCCCAAACATACAGCAAAATCTACAAAGGAATGGTTCACAAATAAACCTATCCAGGTGTTAGAATGGCCAAGTCAAAGTCCAGACCTGAATCCAATCGAGAATCTGTGGAAAGAGCTGAAAACTGCTGTTCACAAATGCTCTCCATCCAACCTCACTGAACTCCAGCTGTTTTGCAAGGAAGAATGGGCAAGAATTTCAGTCTCTCGATGTGCAAAACTGATAGAGACATACCCCAAGCGACTTGCAGCTGTAATCGCAGCAAAAGGTGGCTCTAAAAGTATTAACGCAAGGGGGCCGAATCATTTTGCACGCCCCACTTTTCATTTTTTTTATTAGTTAAAAAAGTTTCAAAAATCCAATAGATTTCGTTCCACTTCACAATTGTGTCCCACTTGTTGGTGATTCTTCACAACAAAATAAAAATTTTATATCTTTATGTTTGAAGCCTGAAATGTGGCAAAAGGTTGAAAAGTTCAAGGGGGCCGAATACTTTCACAAGGCACTGTATGTAATTGATCCAATCTACATTCTTGTTCACAGTTATTATGAGGACTCAAAACCAGTATTTAATTGATCCCTGGCTCTGAATTCATCAGGGACCCCCCTTGGAACTCCTATGTCATCTACGTACACATGAGGGTCAAAGCTTCTGGAGAGATCTGCTCGCTTCCTCCTCTGACTGTATGCTGGGTCAGTGTATGTATCAGGGGTATCTTCTGCTAGGATATGGAGGGGCATAATCACCTTTTCAAGGGCACATTCACCGGTCCAGATTCCCTCTAATCTGGTCCTATATTCCAACCCACTGTCCCTCCCAGGAACCACAATTCTGGCCCCAGTAACTGTCTGTAAAACACACATATATATCCTTACCATCAGGGAGGTCACTGTACCAATGGCATTGCCATGAAAGGGTCAAACGGACAAGGTACTATGTCACAGTAATCAAAGGTAAACAGTTTTTATAATGGATCTGGAATGGAAGAAAACACCTGGACATGCATTTGGGGTAATTCTCGTGATAATGCGGTTACATAATTAGTCACCACATCAGATTGTAACTGTAACTGTTGTGGAAAGTGACAGCCAAGTCTGGGGGGAGAACCAAACAACATTTCATAAGGGGATAGGGCATGTTACCCCCCGGGGTGTGTGTCTGACACTGAACAGGGCAATGGGCAAACTGTCTGGCCGACTCATGTTAAGCCGCGTACACACGGGCGGACTGTATGGCCTACTTAGTCCGTCGAAACACATTTCAGCGGACAGTCCGCTCGTGTGTGGGCTTCAGCGGACTTTTTCAGTATGCAGTCTGGCGTACTAAGTATTTCGGAATTTCCGTAATACTGTCCGTCGTACTTTGGTTTCAGCGGACAATCCGCTCGTGAGTAGGCTAGTTCGACGGACTAAGTATGGCGCATGCCCAGAAAGGATTTACACGGCGGAAGGTTGCATTGCTGTGTATTGGACTTCCTATTTCTAGTCCCGTCGTACGTGCTGTACACGTCATCGCACAAGCTTTCGACGGACTGTTTGTGCATCCGTGTGTGGTCAAGTCCGTTCATTCGAAAGTATGACGGACTGTCCGTCGGATTGTATGACGGACTAAGTAGGCCATACAATCCGCCCGTGTGTACGCGGCTTTAGTCTTTTGGGCCTGTTTTTCTAGTGTCCTTTTCATCCTTTCTACCTTCCCGCTACTTTGAGGGGGGTAAGGGGTGTGTAGAGCCAACTGAACCCCCAGTGCTGCCCAAATCTCTTTTGTAAGGGTTGCTGTGAAGGCTGGGCCTGATCGCTCTCTATCACCTCTGGGACCTCAAATCTACATACTATCTCACTCAGTAGTTCCTTAGCTGTGGTCCTGGCAGTCATGTCCACCTCCCCTAGGGGGCGTATTCCAATCTGTCACTCCTTGGAATTTGGGAGTGATCAATTTGTATCCTCTGGAAGAGGTATAGGGCTTTTGCCAGGTGCTTCTTCTGTGCCTTTTTCTGTGCGTCCTGGGTTACATTCAATATACATGGACTACTGCCAGGGCCAGACTTACCATTGGACTTGACTGGGCTCAAGCCCATGGGCCCCAGCCAATAGGGGGCCCCGTCGAGATACACAGCCGAGTGTACTCGGCTCAGCTCCGCTCACAGTCCTATGATGGACATAACACAGGGACTGGGCGTGACTGTGAGCCGAGCCGAGTACACTCAGCTACTCTCAGCTCTGCTCGGGACTGCCAGAGGACTCGAGAGCCGCCGAGAGGACCTGAGAGCTGCTGAGAGCCGCCGAGAGGACCTGAGAGCTGCTGAGAGCCGCTGAGAGGACCCGAGAGTTGCTGAGAGCCGCTGAGAGGACCCGAGAGCTGCTGAGAGCCGCTGAGAGGACCCGAGAGCTGCTGAGAGCCGCTGAGAGGACCCGAGAGCTGCTGAGAGCCGCTGAGAGGACCCGAGAGCTGCTGAGAGCCGCTGAGAGGACCCGAGAGCTGCTGAGAGCCGCTGAGAGGACCCGAGAGCTGCTGAGAGCCACTGAGAGGACTCGAGAGCTGCCGAGATACACAGGACTCTATCTCGGCGGCACAATTTTTAAACTTCAAGACTGCAATGAAAGGCTACAAATGACAAGGCTACAAATTACACTGGACAAGACTGCAGATGGATGGGCAAGGCTGCAGATGGACACTGATAAGGTTGCATTTTTTTTCCCTTAAACTTCCCTCCTACAAGCTTTTTCCTTAAAATTCCCTCCTAAACTTGGGGTGCGTGTTATACGCCGATGTGTGTTATACGCCGATAAATATGGTAATGTATAGAAGGTAGGGCCCGAAAGTGACTCAAGCCCAGGGGCTCCACCACCCTAAGTCCTGCCCTGACTACTGCGGCTACCTTCAGGAACCAACACACCCCCCCCCCCCCCCATAAATTCCATCACTGGAGTGCATGTATGTGGAGAAAAGGTGGATGCAAACAGGTTGTAAGGATTCTATATCATAAGGAGCTTGCGCTAAATACAGTGAAAAAAAAATATTTTTTCAAAAAGAATTCATAAGAAATAAAAAAAAAAGTTGTATATATAAAAAAAATATCTAAAATATATATATAATATATTATATACTAACACCCACAAGTGAACGTGATGTGAATAAATTGAATAAATTAATTGATATGAATAAATAAATAAATAATGACTGATTAATGTGCATAAATAATATATACAATGTCAATAAATTTAATATATATTAAATTCATAAACAAACTGTGAACCAAATGAATACACAATGTAGCGTATAGCGTATAGAGTAGTGTAAGGATTCCAGCAGCACTGAGATGCAACAAGAGGTAAAAGATGAGAAAATAGCATAGAATTAAATAAAAAGGTAAGTGTGTACGATATATATGCTGCTTTAACTGACTAAATATTACAGGTATTTATTTAACTGATAAAATTCCAGAAAAGAGTCATGTGACCGATGTTTATATTCCAAGATGATTTTTATTTTTATTTTTTTTTCCCATTTCTGCATATTTTAATTCGATTTATACTATATATATATTTTTTTTTGCGTAGACACAAGGGTAATACACGGCATGAAGCAGGGAACACAGAGAACGTTCGGGTTCTAGCAGAATAATTCAATCTTTTCGCCGTTCTTCATGTTCCCGACAAGAAGGTTGAAAAAAAAAAACAAACAAACAAGAAAAAGCCCCGGGACTTTAAATGAGGCGAGAGGTTTATAGGTTTAGCCTCTCTCACCTCATTTAAAGCCACAGGGATATTTTTCTTGGTTTTTTTTGTGCATTATTAGGGATGGAGGTGTCCGAGGGGGTCACACCAGACCTTAATCTCCCTTCTTTTCTACAAGAATGGTTAATGTGCCGGAATTCACCACAATAAATTGTATTCGCTCACCTTGATCAGAACGGTGTTTGCTGCGCCCCGCTCACCTATCAGTAATACTGCATTAGGAAATCTGTATGAATATTGTCACCATCTAGGAGTCGGATTGAGGTAAATTCGGCTATGGAATCTTTTGGATAAATATACTCAGGAACCTGTTTGAAAAAAAAACCCATCAAAATGACAATTACTTTAACGGGTTCCCGACTGGCGCACGCCGATGTACATCGGCAGAATGGCACGGGGCAGGCAAATGGGCGGACATGTACGTCCCTTTAAATTTGCCGCCCTGGCATCGCAAACACGCGCCGCCAGCGGCGTGCTCGCGTGCCGGTCGGGACCCCCCCCCGTGAGTCCGGTCGCGGGTCCCGCGGACTCGATCCCTGCGGGCATACCCGCGATCGTCTCACGGGATGGCTGAATGGAGAAATGCCGTTGTAAACAGCATCTCCCCGTTCTGCCTAGCAACTAGTGATGCTGATCTCTGCTCCATGTGATTGGAGCAGAGATCAGTGTTCACTAAATGAAAGCCCAACCCCCCCACAGTTAGTAACACACCCCTAGGAACACTTAACCCCTACACTGCCACCCACTGGTTAACCCCTTCACTGCCAGTGTCATTTACACAGGAATCAGTGCATTTGTATAGCAGTGATTGCTGTATAAATGACAATGGTCCCAAAAATGTGTCAAAAATGTTCGATGTGTCCGCCACAATGTCGCAGTCACAATAAAAATCGCTGATCGCCGCCATTACTAGTAAAAAAAAAAAATTATTAATAAAAATGCCATAAAACTATCCCCTATTTAGTAAACGCTATAACTTTTGCGCAAACCAATCAATAATCGCTTATCGCGATTTTTTTTACCAAAAATATGTAGAAGAATACGTATCGGCCTAAACTGAGGGGAAAAAAAAATGGAATTACGTACGGTAATGTCCTTTTCCAGGAGTCTTTCAGGACAGCCACCTTTGAGAGACACTGGCCCCCCCCCCTCTTAGGAAACACAGCCTTCATTTTCATGATTTAAGCCTCCTCCTCCCTTCGTTCCTCAGTTCTTCCAGAGTACCTCCGGCCAACTGGGGAGACACAAGAACACGTCAAATAAACAAACTTTTAAGTCTTACCTGACGGCCTCATGTAATGAGTTCCCGATGATCTGCAAAAAACTTGGGTGGGAACCGGTTCTGTCCTGAAAGACTCCTGGAAAAGGACATTACCGTACGTAATTCCATTTTTCCCCAATCGTCTTTCAGGACAGCCACCTTTGAGAGGATAAGCGAGTACCTTGCCTTAGGGTGGGACCTACTGCTTGCAGCACCTTGTGACCAAAGGGCTTGGTCTTTGGCTGAGAGAAGATCCAATCTATAGCGCTTCACGAACGTAGAAAACTTGAACCACGTTGCGGCTCTACAGATCTGTTCAGGAGACACACCAGCCCACTTTGTCTGCGGAGTTGCCGCTGTCCTGGCTGAGTGTGCTTTAATTCTAACTGGAGGCTTTAATACCCCAACCACGCAAGTCTGCCCAATGGCTGACCTTAACCATCTGGTTAGCGTATGTCTAAAGGCTTTGGAACCCTTCCTAGCCCCTGGAAGTAACACTAAAAGTAAATCAGACTTCCTGAACTGACTTTGTGTAACCAAAATAATGAAGGACACATCTTCTAACGTCCAATAAGATGTGTTCCTGTTCGCTCACTGGTTCTGAACGAAAAATAGGCAGCATAATCTCTCGGACTCTCTGAGGATTAGACTACCATTAGGTAAAAAAGGCCAGAATGGTCTTAAAAACTGAATGGTCTGGAAAGGGAGTGCCTTAACAGAAAGGGTTTCGAGTTTACTCACTTTCCTTGCCGCAGTGATCGCCACAAAAAACACAGTTTTGAGAGTGATCAACCATAACAAGCCAGGTTCCAAATGCTGAAAAAAAGGTTCCTTTGTGAGAACCTGTAAAACTAATGAGCGACCCCGACTGGGAAGGGGGTGACCAAAGGCTTGGTCTTTGCCTACTTAAGGCTCTAAGAACCTTACTATACCAAGGTCTGATATTAGATGCCCTTCCAGGAATACGCTAAAAGCGAAAACCTGACTCTTCAATGTTTATGGGGCTAAACCTTTACTGCCCCTGACTGCAGGAACTCTAGAACGGCTACGAGGCTGTGCACATTGAAGGAGTTCTCTGAGCACCAGCTGTTGAACCGTCTCCATACCTTCAAGAAAATGGTCTGAGTTTCTATTTACCTGCAATTCAGAAGAGTGGCTATTAAACAGTCTGAGACCTCTTTGCCCTTCAGCAATTCCTTCTCAGTAGCCAAGCTGCAAGAATCCACCTGGGGACCGCAGACTGGACCCTGGGAAAAGGGACACTCCTAGACCGGGAAAACCCGGGGGGGGGGGGGGGTTCCACTGACAGGCCCTTCAGAATGGAGAACCACGGCCTCCTGGGCCCAAGAGGTGTGATTAGAAAATAGGTAGTAATCTCCACCTGAAACTTCCCTGACCCTGCAGGAATCAGAACGGGAGGGGAGAAAGCATAGCACTTAGAGAAACCCTAACTCTGTGCTTTAGTGTGTCTGCTCCCGACCTCCCATCTCCCCTGTTCATGGAACAGGAGATGGCTTCCTTTGCGTTTTCCCTTGAGAAAAAGAGAGGTCTATCCAAGGAATCCCCCAACTCTGGGTGATCCATTCGAAGAACCTCCTGCTTGAGAACCTGGTTGCTCTGAGGAAATCTAATATCAGGATTTGCTCTCCTTCAAAACAGATCACTGAAAAGACAGGATTTTAATATTCGGCCCATCTGAGGATGGCCTTCGCTAGGACCCATAAGGATCCGCTCCAAGAGTCCCTGTCCTGTCGACGCAAGCCACTGCCAAGGGATTGTTTCCATGACTCTTACATGAAGTCTCCAGAGAACTCTGAGAGGTCCTGAGAACCAGATCTACTGTTCTCAACTCCCTCCAATTTGAGGATCTCTTAGATTCCTTCCTCTCCCAGGTACCCTGTACCAAACAGGAGTCTAGGTGTGTACCCCAACCTAAGCCGTTCGTATCGGTTGTAACCACCCTGGATACTGGGAAACTCCATTCTTGTAACAAACGTGCTCCCTTTCCCAAAGGGACCTCTTTACCTGAGTTGGAACCAAAGAGTCCCAAGACCCCTGACTGTGGTCCCAAAGCTTCAAGATGAATAGTTTACAGAGGACGGTAACATGACCCCGTCCACTGAACTGCTAGGAGCGTGGCTGTCAGTAAACTCAACCTGCCTAACTGAGTTTTTGACGGTTGCCCTGGAGAAACAACAGTGCTCTGTCTATCTTCTGGATCTTCTCCAAGGAGGGAAGACCTTTGTTCTGTTGAGCCCAGCACCTACCCCAGGAAGGTGACCCCCTGGTAAGGAATTTAAGTTGGGTTTCTCTAGGTTCAGAGGCCAACCCAAGCTCACTAACAGGTCTTTTGTTACCTGTGGATCCCAAATCGACTGCGCCAGAGAAGGTACAAACCGGAGAAGATCGTCAAGACACACGATCACCGAGACTCCCCTGAGACGCAGGAATGCCAGAACTTCTACCATCACTTTGGTGAAGATAGGAGGAGGAAAGGGATAGCCCAAAAGGGAAGTGCTTTGAACTGAAGGTGTAGCACCCCTACAGAAGTTATCACTGCCAGCCTAAGGAAACGCTGGTGGTTCTCTGCAATGGGAATATGCAGGTATGCATTCTTACTATCCATGCCCTGAAACAGTTTTGGTGGAAGAGGTGCCCTCACCCAGTGACCAAAACCAACGAAAGCCATCTGTAGGTGACTAAGACACACAGACGCTTCAGGTTCAGGATGAGCCTGAACTTTTTTCCAAAGGCTTGTGAACCACAAAAATGTGAGAATAGGAGCCCTTCCTATATATCCTGCTGGGACCTCTATTACCACTTCCTGTTCCTCTAACTCCTGAAGAGGAAAGAAGGGCACATTTTGGCAGCTCAGTGACAAGGAGTCTCAAACAGGGGGGAGTTCTGAAAACTCCAAACTGTAACCCCTTCTGATGATCCTCATCACAAACTAATTGGAGGTGATCATCTCCCACTGGGGGAGGAAGGCCCCCCTTTTTTTTTTTTTTAATTTCCTCTTAAGGGAAACGGCCTTTTACTTATCAGCCGTGCGATCTCGCACTGCTTCAAGACCTGGCAAAAAACAGCAGGTTTCCTGTAAAAAAGGATTACACAGAGCTTTTGCCTTGGACGCCTTGACCCCCTGCCATGTCTTCAGCCTTAAGGCCCTCCAGGCTGAGTTGGTCAGAGCCGAAGATCTTGCATACATTCGCCTGGATTGAATCGAAGCCGCGTATGCCGACTCCTTAAGCAGCATGGGAAAGGAGGATAGAAAGTCTCCTCTGCCGTCATTGCTTCATGCATTAATCTGGCTAAGCCGACACTTCATATTATGAGCCACCACTGTGGCCGCTATGGCAGGCTTAGATATTTTCTTAAGAGAAAAAGCCCATGCATCCTTCAGAAGTGAGTCCATCATTTCAAACATAGGGTCTGAAAGTATTCCCATGTCCCCGAGGACAGGTCAGTATGCCTGGACATCTGAAGAAAGGTAGTCTCTAACCTGGGAGATTCTATTCCAGACAAGAGCTTCCTCTTCCGCCCAAGAAAAAATCTTTGCTTTAATGCACCAGAAAAGAAAGGTTTTCCTTCGGGACCCCGCCATTCCTGACGGCATCGATCAAGACATCATGAACCGGGAACACCCGCTTCCCCCAGGTCCTAGTACATCTGATCGTGGGGTGACAATGCCTTCTTCCTAAAGTGGTATGAATAGCTCTCAAGAGCTTATCCACTTCATCCAGGGGGAAGTTTATATCGAGGGGTTCTTTTGGGTTCCCCACCCAAGCCCTCACCTTTATCAGATTCCCTTGGGAGTCTGAGACGGCACTGTCAACTTCTTCCTCAACTTCCTCTCTGGAACCCTCTAGACTCTCCCTTAACCTGCAGGAGGAACATCCATCGGGTTAGGTGGAACACTCTGCTGTGCTGGTGAAAGAGTGCTCTGGAGCTGAGGCCACTGGAACCTTCACAGAAGCCGCCAGATATGCACCGTGTTCTGCTGCCTGTTTCCTGATGGCGCTCAAACAGGGACCTGAACCCTCTGAGGCCACTGGAACCTTAGGTTAAAGGTCTGACTGAGCTATCCGGTGCTTCAATACACTCTTTACAAAGTGCCTTTGAACCAGGGATTCCCCCAAAGAGGCTCTATATGAAGGAAGCTCCCTCCTAGAACCAAGGGGAGACTTGCTCATGTCCTTCAGAGACCTAGAGATAAAAGAGCAGCATAAAATCCTAAAAAAAGAAACACCAGCACTACTTAAGAGGACCACCGGGAGTGCTCTCCCCTAGGATCAATCTCCATCTGGATCCCAGACGCACTGCCCTTCCCCCCGACCACCTAGGGGGAAAAAACACCAGTGGAGCTACTGGTTGCAAGGTAAGGGAACCCCTCGCCAGGGCTTTTACCTTTGAGTGGCTGGTGCCGTTACTCCTGGAGCTCCTGAAGCCACTGCTTTGGACATTCTCCTGTTGAGGAAGAGTGGTACGAACGTGCCTCCAACAGCTACCTGTGCAACTGTAGAAAGAGAGGCTGCAACAGGAAGACGCGGATCCAACGAAGAGGTCCGCCCCCACCGGAATTGACGTCGCCCGCCAACCGGTCCGGCCTCTGGCTCCCAGCCGACTGGATACACAGGGGGGCCTTGGACGTCCTCGTTGCAGCGCCCCACTGGGCGAAACGCAGGGATGAACCTCCCCAAAAACTTCCTGCTTTCCCCAAGCGAAGATTGGAGTGCGTATAGAGAAAAAGGTCAGTCAAAAGTTCAGCTTCCCCAGCCGACCGGACTGCCTGTTCCGTTAAAACACCCGCGGGTGAACGAACGGACGACCCTGTAAAACTTCCTGCTTTCCCCAAGCGAAGTTTAGGGTGTATAGACAGTACGAACGCTTCAGCTCCCCGCTGATCCGACTGTCAAGGGCCGACCGATAGACGGTCGGGTAACCGAGTGGGGCCAGGGCTCCGCTCGGATAGCTTCAGTCTCACCAACCGAATTCAGCTAAGGTTCCTTAGCGATGTCTCCCCACCGGAGGAAACACCATAACTGAGGAACGAAGGGAGGAGGAGGCTTAAATCATGAAAATGAAGGCAGTGTTTCCTAAGAGGGGAGGAGCCAGTGTCTCTCAAAGGTGGCTGTCCTGAAAGACGATTGGGGAAAATTTTTATATATTTTTGGGGGATATTTATTATAACAAAAAGTAAAAAATAATGCGTTTTTTTTTCAAAATTGTCGCTGTATTTTTGTTTATAGCGCAAATAATAAAAACTGCAGAGGTGATCAAATACCATCAAAAGAAAGCTCTCTTTGTGGGGAAAAAAGGACGTCAATTTTGTTTGAGAGCCACGTCGCCACGACCGCGCAATTGTCAGTTAAAGCGACGCAGTGCCGAATCGCAAAAAGTGGTCTGGTCTCTGACCAGCAAAATGGTCCGGGGCTGAAAGTGGTTAAACAATGTCCAGTATATTTGTATGCTGTTATTTCTGTACTTATTGATGAAATGTCGCTGTTAAACACGTATTAAATCAACCGGACTGCCAGCATGACAAAACATCAGCTACTACTAAATGAAATATAAACCACAAACTGTTACATATTATGTTGTAGCAATAAATAATACATAACTTCTATATCAATGTGTGTTCATATGATGACAAGGTGAACTTGTCATTAAGCCAAACTAAGTGGGGTGTTTGCTCACCCACCAAACCAAACCCTCTGGTTGCAGGAGGAAGGAATACATTTGGCAGCAATATTACTACAGCTGATAAATATAACAGTTTCCTTCTCAGGACTCGTGGTTGCTAGGAAGCCTGGATGTCAGCATCCTCCTAGCAACCATTGATGCCTCCCTGGCCCCATTCTTCTGTCAGTAGGGAGATTTCTAGAGGCGGCATGCTAGCCGACATCCCTGACCAAATATAGCCATGGCCATATTTATTCAATAGTAACAACCAGCATCCCTGCCACGTTGTACAATCAAACTGTCTGATGGGGGGATCGTCATTCATGGCACGTCTCTGCTGGGAGTGGATTGTGCCAGCATTTTTGTTTTAGTGGGTTGGCATGTATCGTTCGTTGTGATTGGCAATGGAACTACATCAATGAATGACATGAATGCAGGACATTGGTTCCCATCTAATTGCTCTTAGTATGATTTGCTACTGAGCATGGCCAAGATGGCCGCCGCACCCCCCGACGCAACAGCAGATACAAGCGACTTCATTCCACAAAGAGAAAAGTGCTATAGAAATATAAATACATTTTATATATATATATATATATATATATGTGATAAAAGTCAAATGTGTCCGTTTCATTTTTCTTTTCTGAATGAGTAACCGGGGTACCCTTTACTTTTTCACATTTAGGGGCAGTATCTTTGGGACCCTTTATTTAAAGGGGCTTCCAGATTCCCCCCACAAACCCGTACAACCACCAGGCCAGGGTTGTGGGGAAGAGACTCTTGTCCTCATCAAGAGAAGGCCAGTGTGCTTTGCCAGAGGGGTCCCGCCTGCCAAAATATCCTCCCCAAGTTGAGGGCATGTGGCCTGGTGTGGTTGAGGTGGAAGCTTACTGCCCCCTTTCCTTTCCAGTCGCATGTTCAGATAAAGGTGCTGGCGTGGATTTTGGGAGGAATCCCACCCTGTTTTTTTTTTTTTTAGCGTGGAGCCCCCCCCCCCCCCCCTACAAAACGCTAGAGGGGGAAAAAATCTATTATTCTCAATGTAGACGGTTCACATCTCCACTCCATGTCGCCTGAAGCCGAACGCCTGAAGCTCAAACAAGTTCCGGACCCTTTTTTTGTCGCTCGAATCGGGGCAGATTTGGGCGTTTTTCTTCTTTTAACATTGGTGACCTTTTACCCTGCACAAAATCGCAGCAAATCGCGGTAAAAAACGCAGCGAATCGCGGTAAAAAAACACTGCAAAAAACACTGCCAAATCGTGCGATTTTCTGCTTGAAAACGCTACGCTCGGGTGTGAATGCAGCCTAAATGAAGAGAATCCCTAGTTGTTTTGTTTACAATCAGAATGTAAACAATTGACACTTAGGCTCGGTTCACACAGGGGGCGACACGAGGCGCCACGACTTGCCGCGCCACGACCTGCCGCGACCTCAGCGGTGACTTGCAAATGACTTCTGTATAGAAGTCAATGCAAGTCGCCCGAGGTCGCCCAAAAGTAGTACAGGAACCTTTTTTCTAAGTCGGAGCGACTCGAGTCGCTCCTCTTAGAACGGTTCCGTAGTACAGAACGGGGGCGACTTGTCAGGTCGCGGCACGGCAAGTCGTGTCGCCCCTTGTGTGAACCGAGCCTAAGTGGCGGTTCCCACTGGGGCGACTTGTCAGGCGACTTCAGGTGTTCTGTAGTCTCGTCCCGTTCTGTACAATGGAACCGTTCTAATAGGAACAACACAAGTCGCTCCGACTTAGAAAAAGGTTCCTGTGCGACTTTGGGGGGCGACTTGCATTGACTTCTATAGAGAAGTGGTTTTGCAAGTCGCCGCAGCGGTCGTGTCCAGGTCACCTGAGGTCGCGCTGCCTCAGTGTGAATCGACACTCACCGTCAATTTAAATAATATTTAGTTTTTTTGTAACTGTCAGTTTTGTCACAAAATAATTTTGCAGTTTTAATGTTTTACTATTAAAATATTTTTAATAATTTTTCTGGCAAAATTGATTTATTTTTATTTTTAATTGGTACATGTCCCTTTGGCATGGGCCCTTTGTTAGATGTGGCAGGTTGGCACGGCTGCGCAATTTCGCCATAGCTGTATGTTGCTCCTTTAAGACGTCATAGCAGGCGCGCGCCCGCCGCGTGTCCACGGAGCCGATGCACCCGCGGTCGCTCATGACAGAACGAGAACGGGGATGTGTGTGTGTGTGTGTGTGTGTGTGTGTAAACACACAAATCCCGGTTCTCTCAGGGGAGAGGAGACCGATCGTATGTTCATACTACGTATGAACACTGATCGGTCTCCTCCCCTAGTCAGACCCATCCCCCTACAGTTAGAACACACCTAGGGAACACAGTTAAGCCCCATACACACTATCAGTTTTTCTGCTGAGTTTTTCCTTCAGATTTACCGAAACCATATAATATGAGGTCAAACCTTAGGAGTTTGAATGTGTTTGCAATCAAGCAGGCCCTTCTACTACATGGTTTTGGTAAACCTGATGGAAAAACTCAGCAGAAAAACTGATAGTGTGTATGGGGCTTTAACCTCTTGATCGCCCCCTAGTGTTAACTCCTTCCCTGCCAGTAACATTTATACAGTAATCAGTGGCTATTTTTTAGCTCCGATCGCTGTATAAATGTTAATGGTCCCAAAATATTGTCAAAAGAGTCCAGATCTGTCTGCTGCAATGTCGCAATCCTGATAGAAAAAATAAAAATAAAAAAAATCGCAGATCTCCACCATTACTAGTAAAAAAAATATAAATAAATAAAAAAAAATGACCTAAATCTATCCCCTATTTTGTAGATGCTGTAACTTTTGCGCAAACCAATCAATATGCGCTTGTTAGAATTTTGTTTTACCAAAAATATTTTGAAGACTATACATATTATAATTACAATATCGGTCTAAACTTCTGAAGACATTTTTTTTTTTTTATGTTTATAATAGCAAAAAGTACTAAATTGTGTGGTTTTTCAAAATGATCGCTCTTTTTTTTGCTTATAGCGCACAAAATAGAAGTGATCAAATACCACCTAAAGAAAGCTCCATTTGTGGGGGGGAAAAAGTACATATATTTTGTTTGGGTACATTGTTGCCACGACCGCGCAATTGTCTGGTAAAGCGACGCAGTGCCGTATCACAAAAAGTGGCCTGGTCAGGAAGGGGGGGTAAATCCTTCTGGGGCTGAAGTGGTTAAGCAATAATAAAAGAGCTGCTCTCTGCTAAATGGATTTATTTATTTATATTTTGCATTGGTGCATATATACTACAGGGCAGTGCCCAGCTCCCCGTGCCCCCGTGTTTGACAATCCAATGCCTATTACCCTCAATAATGGGCAGAATCTATTTTAAAATTTGACTTTAAAGGGGTTTCGATTAACATTTAAAGCGGGAGTCCGCCGGGACTCCGCGTTTTTTTTTTTTTTTTTTTTTAAAGCCAGCAGCTACAAATACTGCAGCTGCTGACTTTTAAAATAGTGACACTTACCTGTCCAGCGCGCCCGCGATGTCGGCACCCGAAGCCGATCTGTAGATCGTCTCTCGGGTGCTGCCGCCGCCATCTTGGGTATGGGAATCAGGAAGTGGAGCCTTTCGGCTACATTTCCCGGTTCCCTACTGCGCATGCGCGAGTCGCGCTGCGCAATAAGGACGGTCCTCGCTGCCTCTGGGATCTGTGTGTTTCCCAGCAGGCAGCGGGGCACTTGCGGAAAGGGGCGTAATCTACGCCCCTTTCCGCAGAGAGCTATCCCGGAAGTGGGTGCAGATACCTGTACTGTACAGGTATCTGCACCCCCCTCCCCCCTGAAAGGTGCCAATTGTGGCGCCGGAGGGGGGGGAGGGTTCCGATGAGCGGAAGGTCCACTTTAGAGTGGACTTCCGCTTTAAACTTCCTCGTTCAATATTTTTATTAAGGTTTACATGAGAAATACATAACAATCTGTAGGCTTATACACGGGAAACAGTCACATCATGAATAATAAAAGAGTAGACATTCGTTTTGTACGAAACAAAAATCCGTACGAATTTCTGAAATACGAATTTTTATGCATACGAATTCCGAACGAATTTACGAAATTTCGTTTAACGAATTTCGGATCCAAATTCATAACTCATAAAAGTTAACGAACCTAAAAAAGTTCAAACCCCAGGAAGTCAGCACAGCACAGGGATGGTGGGAACCCCTATGGGGAATTTCTGTGCTTATGAATTTCATACAAAATACGAAAATTTCGTTAATGAATTTCGGATCCAAATTAACAGAGACTTGACTGGTGTTTTGTTCACCAATCAGAGGAAGTCAGCACAGCGCAGGGGTGTTGGGAACCCCTCATAATGGACACACAGCTGGTGTACAGACCCGGGAAGTGGGAACTCAACACAGGGACGTAATGATAAATTCATCATAACGAACATTCGTAATTGTTATGAAAAGTTAAAAAACCTAAAAGTTAAAAACCCAGGAAATCAGCACAGCACAGGGATGGTGGGAACCCCTCATAATGATAAATTCATCAGAACCAACTTTCGTTATTTAACGAAAAGTTTACGAATCTAACGAAAATTTGTATTTCATACGAATCCGAAATTGAATTTCGTAAACAAATTTTTTTGACGGCGCCCATGTCTAATAATGAGTATATCAGTCTCTGTATGTTCAACAGGAAATATATCTGAAAATAAGACTTATAATAATATAGATTCACTTAAAGCGGAGCTCCACCCTAAAGTGGACCTTCCGCTCACTGGAACCCTCCCCCCCCTCCAGCGCCACAATTGGCACCTTTCAGGGGGGGGAGGGGGGTGCAGGTACCTGTACAGTACAGGTATTTGCACCCAGAATCTGCGGATATTTACGCCCCTTTCCGCAGGTCCCCCCGCTGCCTGCTGGGAAACACACGGATCCCAGAGACAGCGGGGTCCATCCTTATTGCGCAGCGCGACTCGCGCAATGCGCAATAGGGAACCGGGAAATGAAGCCGAAAAGCTCCACTTCCTGATTCCCATACCCAAGATGGCGGCGGCAGCACCCCGAGAGACGATCGAGAGATTGGCTTCGGGTGCCGACATCGCGGGCGCACTGGGCGGGTAAGTGTCATTATTTTAAAAGTCAGCAGCTGCAGTATTTGTAGCTGCTGGCTTTCAAAAAAAAAAAACAGGGGACTCCCGCTTTAAATAGCCAACATTAGAACCCCAAAAACATTGGTGTATTTAATGGAACATGCCTCCAGAGCACCCATCCACCCCTGATGGGCACACACTGTGGATGGGGGAGGGGCAAAGCTGTATAAATCAGGAATATTTACACCAAAATCATTTTAAATATTGAAAAAGACATAAGGGGCTCTAGGTGTTCCAATCATGGGATTACACATGACATTTATATTAGATCAAGAATAAGATAAGAATTAAGAGAAATAGAGAAAATAAAAAAAAGCCAGTGTTTGTCAATTTCAAAATATAAAACCATATGTGTAAGAAGAGAGATTCCCTTATCCATCGGGATAAGAAAAGATACAGTGGTGTGAAAAAGTGTTTGCCCCCTTCCTCATTTCCTGTTCCTTTGCATGTTTGTCACACTTAAGTGTTTCGGAACATCAAACCAATTTAAACAATAGTCAAGGACAACACAAGTAAACACAAAATGCAATTTGTAAATGAAGCTGTTTATTATTAAAAGGTGAAAAAAAATCCAAACCATCATGGCCCTGTGTGAAAAAGTGATTGCCCCCCTTGTTAAAACATACTATAACTGTGGTTGTCCACACCTGAGTTCAATTTCTCTAGCCACACCCAGGCCTGATTATTGCCACACCTGTTCACAATCAAGGCATCACTTAAATAGGAGCTGCTTGACACAGTAAGGTCCACCAGAAGATCCTTAAAAGCTACACATCATGCCGAGACCCAAAGAAATTCAGGAACAATTGAGAAAGAAAGTAATTGAGATCTATCAGTCTGGAAAGGGTTATAAAGCCATTTCCAAAGCTTTGGGAATCCAGCGAACCACAGTGAGAGCCATTATCCACAAATGGCGAAGACATGGAACAGTGGTGAACCTGCCCAGGAGTGGCCGGCCGCCCAAAATTACCCCAAGAGCGCAGCGACGACTCATCCAAGAGGTCACAAAAGACCCCACAACAACGTCCAAGGAACTGCAGGCCTCACTTGCCTCAGTTAAGGTCAGCGTTCATGCCTCCACCATCAGGAAAAGACTGGGCAAAAATGGCCTGCATGGCAGAGTTCCAAGGAGAAAACCACTGCTGAGCAAAAAGAACATCAAAGCTCGTCTCAATTTCTCCACAACACATCTTGATGATCCCCAAGACTTTTGGGACAACATTCTGTGGAGCGATGAGACAAAAGTGGAACTCTTTGGAAGGTGTGTGTCCAAGTATATCTGGCGTAGAAGGAACACTGCATTTCATAAAAAGAACATTATACCAACAGTAAAATATGGTGGTGGTAGTGTGATGGTCTGGGGCTGTTTTGCTGCTTCAGGACCTGGAAGACTTGCCGTGATAAAAGGAACTATGAATTCTGCTGTCTACCAAGAGATCCTGAAGGAGAATGCCCGACCATCTGTTCGTGTACTCAAGCTGAAACGAACTTGGGTTCTGCAGCAGGACAATGATCCTAAACACACCAGCAAGTCCACCACCGAATGGCTGAAGAAAAACAAAATGAAGACTTTGGAGTGGCCTAGCCAAAGTCCTGACCTGAATCCTATTGAGATGTTGTGGTATGACCTTAAAAAGGCCGTTCATGCTCGAAAACCCTCTAATGTAACTGAATTAGGACAATTCTGCAAAGATGAGTGGGCCAAAATTCCTCCAGGACGCTGTAAAAGCCTCATTGCACGTTATCGCAAACGCTTGGTTGCAGTTGTTGCTGCTAAGGGTGGCCCAACCAGTTATTAGGTTTAGGGGGCAATCACTTTTTCACACAGGGCCATGATGGTTTGGATTTTTTTTCACCTTTAATAATAAACACCTTCATTTACAAATTGTATTTTGTGTTTACTTGTGTTGTCCTTGACTATTGTTTAAATTGGTTTGATGTTCCGAAACACTTAAGTGTGACAAACATGCAAAGGAACAGGAAATGAGGAAGGGGGCAAACACTTTTTCACACCACTGTAGAAAGAAGAAGAAGCGAGAAAGAGAAAGAGAAAGAGAGAGAATGAATGGTCTTCTATGGTGGCAGTGCGCCCCACAACCAAAAAATGCATATCATTTAAAAAAAAAAAAAATATATATATATATATATATATATATATATATATATATATATATATAAAGGAATTATTGCGGCAACAACAATGAATAATCAAAGTCGTGGGGCAAAAAATATTTAGCCCAAGGTTTCCAAGTTTTGTTGAATTTACCGATATCATCATTCTCTATGGCCGTCATTTTGGCAAATAGAAGGGCCTTGACAAGGTAGCCAGAGACCTTACTACGCCAATCCATACATGTACACCCCTTTTATACCTTATTCTATAAAAATGACACAGACACCTGCTGGATGTAAATGACCTTTCAGGTCTTTATTTAAACAATAAACCAAACTAAACTTTTTTATTTAAAACTTCTGTAACCATTTTATTTTACCATCTATTTTCTTGTAACCAAAACCAGCTCGTCAGATAAACAGTTGTTGATCCCTGACGACCCCATTTCTTCTTGAGCCTGTAATCCCAACTTTTTATGGCATTCGTCCCCAGCCGCCCCAACTTGCCTCGGGGACTTACCAATTGACCACAGACCCCCCAACTTATTAGCCCGTCAGTCTGGCCAGCCGCCAGACCACCCGGGAGGACTCCATACCTATGATGGGTCCTAACTTTTCCAAAACCTCATTTTGAACAGATAAATTGCATACCAGCCGTCAAGGACCCTACCGCCACCCGTACTCATGTTCACCCCATAGTCACCAACCCTCCCCATTAAGGGCGGGCGGGTGGGAACGTTCCTTCTGACCTGCTGCTCCAGACTGCAGACCTTCCTAGACTCACGTGCCTTCCCATCAACTCTACTCCACCCCCTCTTACACCATCCTCCAATCAGGTAAGCCTTGTAACTTTCTTAACCCCTCGTACCATCCCCCTGCGTAAGCCTTGCACCCTGTCATGTATGTCCTACGCTTACGTTGCACGTACATGTCTTCAACATCCTATGTTTGGCTTCAGCCACAATTAAGGTGGGAGATTTCCAATCCTTGGCCATAAACATTTCAATTCCACGAAGTACAGTAAATGTTCTACTTCTACGTGGAATTGAAAAGAACATGCTGGCCTAAAACAGAACACTAATTAAGCACACAATTATTCAACAATAAAAGCCACAACTTATTTCCAAGTCCTGTACAGTGGCCTCTACTTTTATTGATGCCAGAAATAAACATATTAAATCTCTTTTATATAAAACTATGGAAAGATCAGCATTTTAAACTTAAAGATACGTAGAACCAGAACAGTTCTATGAAAACCAAAACACACAGGCTTTGTTTTCATAGATGGCTATACAGGCTCCTCCTATACACAGGCTCCTATATACAGGCTCTTATATACAGGCTCCTCCTATACACAGGCTCCTATATACAGGCTCCTATATACAGGCTTATATACAGGCTCCTCCTATATACAGGCTCTTATATACAGGCTCCTCCTATACACAGGCTCCTCCTATATACAGGCTCCTCCTATATACAGGCTCTTGAATGAATGAATGAATGAAATACTTGTATAGCGCACAATGCGAACTGAATCGCCTCTAGGCGCTGTGGCGAGCTTTGATCATCTGCTAAAAGAGGAAGGTCTTGAGTTTTTTCCTAAAACCCAGGTGATTTTCTTCCAGGCGGATGTTGATTGGTAGAGCATTCCATAGCCGAGGCCCTTGGACAGCGAATCTCCGCTCCCCCTTGGATTTATACCGGGCTTTGGGCACGAGGAGGAGGTTTTTGTTGGCTGATGGAAGACTGCGGTTTGGTGTGTAATGATTTATTTTCTCCATTAGGTATTGCGGAGCTTCTCTATGCACGCATTTGTGGGTGAGGCAAAGGGTCTTGAACGTGATCCGATTTTTTACGGTTAGGCAATGTAAGCTCCTCAGCGAAGGAGAGATGGATTCCCAGGGTTTTTTTTCCTGTTATCAGCCTTGCCGCCGTGTTTTGGATCAGTTGTAATCGCGCAAGTTGATATTGTGGTAATCCTATGTAAAGCGAGTTTGCGTAGTCCAGTCGTGAATTAATGATTGTTCCAACTACCACTGCTTTGTCATTCTTTGGGATAAAAGGGATGAGTCTGCGAAGCATGCGCAGCAGATGGTGAGATCCACTGACTACAGATCCTATTTGCGCATCCATTGACATTTGTGCGTCTAAAATAACCCCGAGACTCTTCGCTTTGGTCTTTGGGGAGATGGTCTGCCCATAGACGGTTGGTGGAGACCAGGAGGTTTTGGTTGCGGGCTTATGATTTGGGTGTAAGATAAGAAGCTCTGTCTTTGATTGGTTCAGCTGGAGGGAGTTGGTGGTCATCCAGTCCTCTATTGATTTGAGGCAGTTTTCAAGTTGTTGTTGGTGATCTTTTTTTCCATTGATCCGGAAATAAAGTTGCGTGTCGTCAGCGTAAGAGTGAGCATCTGATGATTTGAAGGTGTGGGCGAATGTAAATGTTGAACAGAATGGGTGACAACGGAGAGCCTTGAGGGACTCCGCAGGTGACTGCCCGAGTTTCGGAGAGGAATTTTCCTAGTTTTACTGACTGTGGGCTCCTCCTATATACAGGCTCCTCCTATATACAGGCTCCTCCTATATACAGGCTCTTATATACAGGCCCCTCCTATATACAGGCCCCTCCTATATACAGGCTCCTCCTATATACATGCTCTTATATACAGGCTCCTCCTATATACATGCTCTTATATACAGGCTCCTATATACTGCTATAAACTGTACAGCCTGAACATGAATCATATTCATATTTACACACCAGTTTGGACCAGTGCTCCCACTGACCATTTTCACTAATGACAAATTCAAAAATGGTTTCAACTTCTTTAACAGCCGGAAGCTGAAGAGGGGCCGAGTGATTGCGGAGGAAGGTTTCCATCTTCATACGATCCTCACGCTCCAGCAATGCACCTACTGACCACATCAATGCAAAGACAAACAATCGAGCCAGGCGTTCCTGGCTGGGCGGCTTCTCCTCCTCATCTGAAAGAAGACCCTAGAAGAAGATATGTAATTAATAAAATCATGAATGAAAACGTTAAAGAACCTTCATCAGTCATTGATACTTCAAGATTATAAAGGTAAAAGGAACTTCCGGTTCCGGCGCCACATGAACAGGCTGTGAGTGGACGTAGCTCCCGCCGAACCCCTCTATTTTGCTGCCTCCAGATCTGCTACAACTCCGGGGCTGCTCCCCAAAAGTCCGCCTCACTCACAGGAGACTCATGGACCGCTTTGTGGAGCGGTCTTATGCCCGGGCTGTCTCCTCTTCGCCAACCTCGGCAGAAGACGCGGCCCTCAGCGCGGCCAAGATGGCGACCGCGCCTCCAGCGGACCAGGCCGGGCCCTTGCTCCCAGCAGAACTACAGGGAACTCACCAACCGGCGGGCATTGCCCAAGAAGTTGTTGCCCTTCTAGGCCCTACTTTAACCGCCACAGTGGATGCAGCCGTACACAAAGGGCTGGAGCAGCTACATATAGAACTACAAGTACAAGCGCAACGCATCACTCAGACGGAGGATCGGATCTCTTACCTGGAAGATGATACTGCGGCGCAATCGGCGACGCTCGCCCGACTCACAGCGGAGACGAGAGACCTGTGGGATAAGATCGATGACCTCGAGAATCGCTCCAGAAGGAACAATCTTCGGATCATTGGTCTGCCGGAAACGGTCACTGCGAACAACCTCGCTGACATCTGTGCTAAACTCATACCGGAACAATTGGGTATCCGCATACCCTGTACGATCGAACGGGCTCATCGCATCGGCCAATTTGAGGATACCCGCACTAAGCCTCGCCACGTCATTGTGCGGTATCTCAATTATGCTGACAAGGCAGCGATTCTGCAAGCATTTCGGCGCAATCGTACCTTAACCGTTGAGGGAGCTAAGCTTCTGCTATTTGCCGACTATTCCGTTGAGGTCATGAAGCGCAGGAAAGCGTTCGCTTCGGTATGTACCGCGCTGCACCACCAACAAATAAGATTCTCCTTAGCATACCCTGCTATTCTGCGAATGGAAACACCCTCGGGAGAACGACTATCTTTTACGTCACCAGACGAAGCAGCGAACTACTTGGCCCAAACCACCACGGAAATGGACCATACGGATGCATCGGTCGGCTCTCCGTCCCGACCTGAACCTCGTGATCGCAGACCGCACTCCAGCCCTCGCAAGCCGCCGTATAAGCGCACCCGACTCACTCAGCTTTCGCATCGTGAAGGAAATCGCGGTCGTTGAAACCGACCACTTCTACAGAAAAGACCACGCTACTGTTCATCACGCTGAAGATGGAATTGGCCTGCAGAGTACACGTTTGTTCGTTTCTTTTATTTCTATTTCTCTCCTGGGCCCACACTTCTACCATATACGTTATGTTAACAGTTCCTTCGTGTTCTATAGTGATGGACGAACGTTTCGCCCGGCGGTCGTTTCGCGGCGAATTTCCGACATTCGCGGTCCGCACGTTCGAACGCCTTTTTCCGTCGTTCGCCGCGGCGGACTTACGTGTTTAATGTATACAAGAACTTTAACCTTTGGTGACACGTTTATCATGTGATACAGGACAGCCAATTGAGACATGACAGCACATGGACACTTGGACATTCCCCCTAACCTATAAATACACCCGATCCGGTGGCCATTTTACATTCTTTCTTCTGTTACGATAGGGACAGGTTCCTGTGTGGAGTAGGGAGAGATAAACCACTAGCTATTTGGTACACAAAAGTTCTTTTCAGGACTGGTATAGGTGTTAGGTGTTGATAGGTTTGCTGTGCTGCTGATTCTTGCAGCAGCCTGAGTGTCTTTTGTTAGTTTAGAGAAAGGGAAAGGACGGTGTATGCTACAGGGACAGCCAGATTAGTCTTTCATCATCATCATCATCATCATCATCATTAGCTGTTACTATCAAGGTCCACAAAAGAGCTGTTCCAGTAACCACTAATCGTTCTCTTTTTTTGCCAATTTGTATAGGGACAGGAAGGAAGCAGTGTTGTCAGGCAGTGAGGGTAATTTTAAAGACTTGCTGTTATTATTAGTTCCACAAAGGTTCTTTTCAGGACTGGTATCAGTGGTACAGTAATAGGCTTGTACATGTATAATATTCTTTCTTCCAAATATAGAAAGGATATTATACTTGACTGCTGCCCTTCTGCTGCAGTCTGCTAAACATTCACAACTCACTTGTTCCACAAAAGTTCTTATAAGGACTGGTAACTTGGTATAGGGTGCTACGGTACATAGGCTTGAGTGCGGTACAGTCTGCTGTTCTGTAAGGACCGCTATCGGTCCACAATAGATAGGGTTGACGTGCACCACTGCTGACCGCTGCCCTATACTGCAGCAGTCCTTCAGCGGTATAGGGACTGACGTACAGTCTGCTAATCACTAACACACAACCTGCTTGTTCCACAAAAGTTCTTATAAGGACTGGTAACTTGGTATAGGGTGCTACGGTACATAGGCTTGAGTGCGGTACAGTCTGCTGTTCTGTAAGGACCGCTATCGGTCCACAATAGATAGGGTTGACGTGCACCACTGCTGACCGCTGCCCTATACTGCAGCAGTCCTTCAGCGGTATAGGGACTGACGTACAGTCTGCTAAACACTAATACACAACCTGCTTGGTCCACAAAAGTTCTTATAAGGACTGGTAACTTGGTATAGGGTGCTACGGTACATAGGCTTGAGTGCGGTACAGTCTGCTGTTCTGTAAGGACCGCTATCGGTCCACAATAGATAGGGTTGACGTGCACCACTGCTGACCGCTGCCCTATACTGCAGCAGTCCTTCAGCGGTATAGGGACTGACGTACAGTCTGCTAAACACTAATACACAACCTGCTTGGTCCACAAAAGTTCTTATAAGGACTGGTAACTTGGTATAGGGTGCTACGGTACATAGGCTTGAGTGCGGTACAGTCTGCTGTTCTGTAAGGACCGCTATCGGTCCACAATAGATAGGGTTGACGTGCACCACTGCTGACCGCTGCCCTATACTGCAGCAGTCCTTCAGCGGTATAGGGACTGACGTACAGTCTGCTAAACACTAATACACAACCTGCTTGGTCCACAAAAGTTCTTATAAGGACTGGTAACTTGGTATAGGGTGCTACGGTACATAGGCTTGAGTGCGGTACAGTCTGCTGTTCTGTAAGGACCGCTATCGGTCCACAATAGATAGGGTTGACGTGCACCACTGCTGACCGCTGCCCTATACTGCAGCAGTCCTTCAGCGGTATAGGGACTGACGTACAGTCTGCTCACTTCCTTGACCCAAAAAAGCACACCGTACTATATGCCCCTACCCTCCTCTTTGAAGAGGTTGAGCGGTGTCATATTTCTACTGGGGCTGCTTATGATATCCCTGTGCTGTGCTGACTTCCTCCTGGGGGTTCTTATTATGAAGGGATCACACTATCCCTGTGCTGTGCTGACTTCCTCCTGGGGGTTCTTATTATGAGGGGATCACACCATCCCTGTGCTGTGCTGACTTCCTCCTGGGGCTGCTTACGGTGCTGCTGTCAGTGCTGTATGTCACGGTGCTGCTGTCAGCGCTGTATGTCACGGTGCTGCTGTCAGCGCTGTATGTCACGGTGCTGCTGTCAGCGCTGTATGTCACGGTGCTGCTGTCAGCGCTGTATGTCACGGTGCTGCTGTCAGCGCTGTATGTCACGGTGCTGCTGTCAGCGCTGTATGTCACGGTGCTGCTGTCAGCGCTGTATGTCACGGTGCTGCTGTCAGCGCTGTATGTCACGGTGCTGCTGTCAGTGCTCTGTATTACGGTGCTGCTGTCAGATGCCTCTATCACGGTGCATGTGTCATTCCGGTATGTCACGCTGCTGGTGATCATCTCCTGCACCCTCTTCTTTGCCTACCCTGGTCCCTGACCTTCCCTCTCCTCCATTGCCTTCATTAGCTCCATAGTCCTGAATTGTTAGAACAATTTCCCAAATAAAATAAAAATGCTTGTAGTTATCGATCCCAAATTCACCTCATACATGTATTATGTCATTGTCCAGATGGTGGGACTACGTTTTACCCCCTAATAATTACCACGTGGCCGCAAATTCGACATGAAGGTTTGCAAAGTTCGCCTCCCATTGAAGTCAATGGGGCCCGCGGCGAACGTTCGGTTTCGCGAACGTTTGGGTCCGTTCGCATTTCGCTTTCGCGAAACGTCCCGTCGGAAGTTCGTCCATCACTAGTGTTCTAGTTTTGGACTTTTATGTTTCCTTTAGTGCCCTCGGTCTGGGATATTCTCACTGCAACACCTTTGCTGTCCCCCGCGTGAGGAGCGTTACTCTACTCGGCTCTTGATCTCTCCTGGACATTACTTAAGAGTGAGGGGGAGGCGGGAGGGTCGGTATCCACGTACAGTTGGATGTGGAAAAAAGTGAAGTACATGATAGATGATGTAGATACTTTATGGGTATTACTTTATACTATGTTCACTACAGGTTATGTTCCACGTTACATGTGTTTTTTTATTTTGTGTTTTTCTGACTATTGTATGCCTTTCAGCCTAGCAACGACACGATCTTTGAGTGCTCCCCTATCTGGCGGATCGTGCTTTTGGGGGAGATTTCTCCGCTACCTCTTAGAGCTAACATCTGAATTACCACCACTATGGCGTCGCCAGTCGAGGGGAGTCACTTGAAGATAGTGTCGTGGAATGTTAAGGGGCTTCGCTCCCAATGTAAACGCTTGATGATCCTTCGACATTTGAAGCGATTACGAGCGGATGTGGCTCTATTACAAGAGACACACCTCTCAGGCGAAGATATGCAACGCCTACGAAAACTGTGGGTGGGGGAGGTTTTTGGGTCTCCATCTGATGGCCGTAAGGCTGGGGTAGTGATTCTGTTGCACAAAAAGCTAACCTATACAGTTAAGAACGTACAAGTGGATCAATTAGGTCGCATGGTCACCGTATCACTTAAGTTAGCCCATTCGGATATAGCTATTACTAATGTCTATGCCCCCAATTCACCTGACTCTGCTTTTTTTCGTGATTTGACTACTTGGACGACGATGGTGCCAGAAGCTTTGCACGTTGTGGGAGGGGATTTTAACACGGTGATGTCCCCCGCCCTAGACCGTTCGAACAGACCCGCCGACATAGGGCCGACTCGAAACAGACCTCGCACCACATCAACGCTCTTAGCCAGAACGGTAGACCAATTACAACTACTAGACCCGTGGAGGATAACTCATCCGACGGGTAGAGATTTTACATTCTATTCACCTCCTCACGACTCGTTTTCTCGCATAGACTACTTTTTTGTCACCCAAGCGCTTTTTCCTCTGACCCAGGATCCGGAAATCTATGACCCGAGGATATCGGATCACAGCCCAATAGCCCTTAAATTGTTAGACACTCGTGCGGGAGCCCTGCCGCCTCTGTGGCGATTCCCCTCGTACTTAGCAGACAATGAAGATTTTCGGTCGGTTCTAGAGCTAGCATGGTCGGAATATGTCTCTGACAATAGAGAATACATATCCAAGCCGAATTTGTTCTGGGAGGCTGGCAAAGCCTTTTTACGGGGTAAAATCATCTCATATGTCACTCAATTTAAACGTAACGCCAAGCGACAATATATGGCGGCGAGCGAGAAGTTACGGTGTGCTCACGAACGTTTGGTATCTAATCGTTCGCAGGCCAATATTAAATTATGGACGAAGGCCAAGGGGGAGTTTGATCTCTGGGCACAGCAGCGGGAATTGGCCAAAACGTCGTACTCCACTCTATATTTTCACAAATTCGGTAATAAGGCAGGTAAATTACTAGCCAGGATGTGCGCCGGCACTAGAAAACCTACGCGTATTATGTCTTTGAAAGATGATGAAGGGGTGCTACACTCGTCCTCAGATGAAATTAACAAGATCCTTACGGATTACTACACGCGATTGTATTCGACGGACTCGATAGATCCGGAGGGTGCAGCGACCCTCCTCCGTCAATTACAGTTGCCTGTACTCACCGCCGAAGCTCTGGATGCCCTCAATGCTCCCGTTACGGTTGAGGACATTCAGACCACAATTAAATCCTTAGCGTCGTCTAAAGCGCCGGGCCCGGACGGCCTCACTGCCGAATTTTATAAAATGACCAAGGACTTTATCCCGGCCACGTTGCAAGCTGTTTTTAAGTCAATGTGGGAGGGCGGTCCATACCTACCTACGGGAACACAGGCTTATATACGGCTTATTGGCAAAAAGGACAAAGATCCTACTCTACCAGGGTCATACCGACCAATATCGTTGATCAACGTAGACGTGAAAATTTTATCCAAAATTGTCGCCACTCGTCTCGCGTCTATACTCCCTTCCCTTCTACACCCAGCTCAATCGGGCTTCGTTAAAGGACGCTCGGCAACGTTAAACATTCGTAAGGTCCTGACGGTGCTAGAGTACGCTAAATCCCACCCAGACAAAGATGTGGCTATTATGTCGCTAGACGCCGAAAAGGCCTTCGACAACATTAGTCTGTCCTGGCTCTTCCAAGTATTGCAAAAGCTGGCGTTCTCCGGTCCGATATTGCAATTTTTACGACGTATGTACGAATCCCCGACGGCGCGCTTGGTGACCCCTGACTTTATATCGGCCTCAATCCCCTTGTCAAAAGGGACAAGACAGGGTTGTCCACTGTCTCCTTTATTGTTCAACTTAGCCGTTGAACCTCTGTCAAGACTGATTAACTCGCCTAACGGGATTAGTGGAATCAAGTTAGGGGACCATACGCTTCGCTCGGCCTTTTTTGCGGACGATATTTTGTTATTCTCTACGGATCCGTCGGGAGATTTTAAACGCCTTGCAGACTTATTCCACAAATTCCGGTCATACTCTGGACTGCGCATTAATTTTGACAAAAGTGAAATCCTTTCCCTTCGACCTAACCTGGCCACCGCCTGGACCTCTAGCTCCCCCTTGGCCGTAGCGAAACACTATATCACTTACCTCGGGATACGCATTGGCAGGACACCCTCCACTATCTATTCCCTTAATTTCCCTCCAGTGATATAGAAGATTGTACACGAATTAGAGGCTTGGGCGGCTCTTCCTCTCTCGCTCTTCGGGAGATGTCATCTTTTTAAAATGGTTTCATTTGCCCGCTTACTATACCCAATGCAGACCATCCCTCTCTTAGTTAAACATTCGGATGTTAGATTGATTCACTCAGCTTTAACGAAATTTTTATGGGCCGGGAAAAAACCGAGGATTGCTTTGAATAAACTATGTCTCCCGAAGATGGAGGGAGGAGCGAGCCTGCCCAATATCCGATTTTACAATCTAGCATGTCTGCTTCGCCAGGGCCTAGACTGGCTTACAGGAAATTCTAGGTACTCTAATGAAGCATTAGAAGCTGCAGTGGTCTCCCCGTTTGCCCTATCGGCTATCCTTCACTCGAATCCAAACAAATTACCCCCTCACATCCGATCTAATCTATTGATTAGAGATACTGTGATAGCATGGAGGGAGTCGCGTAAATTACTAGGGCTACCGTCCGATATTTCACGCTATTTACCAATCCAATCTAACCCCATGTTCCCTCCTTCCACAATGCATAGTGTATTTATTTGTTGGGCATCTAAGGGTCTCACGAAGGTATATGATATCTACTCGAATGACTCTGGCAGGCCCAAGCCGTTCTCAATGCTAGCTAGAGAATTTTCCTTGCCGTTATCTCATTCCTTCCACTACCACCAGCTCCTTAGCTATCTGGGTAACAGGCATAGATGTATAACGAATCAGTTCCAAAAATCATTCATTGATACGATCATACACAATGGTGACTATTCTATCTCTACTATTTATACTTCCCTTATTGAATACCACTCTGCCAAATACCGCTTGCAACCTTTCCGAAAATGGGCGGACATTTTTGAGGATGTGGACCTTCCCGAAAAATTGCTAGAGGGTTATGTTAAGACTAGAAAAATCACAGTTTCCGAAACATGGAGAGAAACCCAATTCAAGATTCTTCATAGGGCGTATTACCCCTTCCGTATCAACCGAGCTGACCCTAGCCAGGAATGCTGTCCATGGTGTTCAAAATTGCATCCTACGCTTCTCCATCGTTTATGGGAATGTCCACACGTTGAGACCTTTTGGAACTTGGTGCTACAATTTATTCATGCTGTAACAAATCGGGACTTACCCAGAGACCGACTTCTATGTCTCTTCGGATATACCACATTGGCTGAACCTCACCTCTCAGATAGTTATCCAGCTATACCCCAATGGGCGCATTTATGTCTCTTGGTCGCACGGAGAACTATCCTGACACAATGGATCAAACCCTCACCACCTTCACTACAGGCTGTGAAAAAAGCCCTGGAAACTCTGTTCTACTTAGAACGACTAGATACTATTTTGCTAACTCACAAATCAACCTCACGCTTTTTTTCGAGATGGCGCATTTTTTTGGAACATGTCTTTGCAAAAGAGGATATACACAGGATTATGCAGCCATTCAGATACACAGAATGGTATCTAAAGAGGGACATTACTAATTCTCTGGGACCACTCAAGCTACCCAGGGAAGCACTTGGGGAGGAGCCCCCCCAGTCTTGCTCTACAGCGTAATGACTCATAGCTTCAGTTCTTTGCTGACTCTGTATTGCTCTGCCATGTATATATTTCTTTGCTAGGTTGAGTTATTATTCCCATGGACTCTGCTGTACACATCTAAGTTTCTTAGGCATGTGGCTGTCAACTACGAACCATGTATCGTTAGTAAGTGTTTCTTGTATACTTACTGTTTTTGTTTCTGGACTGCTTGTCATTTATGGTAAAAAGCAATAAAAAATTTATTTAAATAAAAAAATAAAGGTAAAAGGGTTGGACTTGGAATTGAAATTTAAAGTGGTGTTGCCACCAAAAAATAAAAAATGGCTTAAAATTCTTAAAAAAAATAAATAAAAAAAAATTGGAAAAAAAATAATTTCTTTGCTCGCCTCTAAATACCTGTTGCTAGGGGGTCCCTCGTAGTCTGCCTTCTTCCTTGCCCGGGGCTGGTGACATCACTGCCCCTCGCACCGCACAGTCATCTGGGACCTGTCACATGTCCCAGATGACTGTGCAGCGTATCACGGTGCCCTGCACTGTTTGCACATGCGCAGTGGGTGCCTGGCTGTGAAGCCACAGCCGGGCGCCAACAATACGAATGACGGCACCGCGAGCGGAGTGGGGAACGAGGGGGGGACTTCATTCTCCCTGTCATGACCGTCCTGGCGATCCGATCGCACATGGGAGGTCTGCTCGCAGGGGCCCGTTGCTGAGAACCTGTCGTTACCCTTTGGTGCGTGTTAATGCGAACGGACGCACGCGGGTGCGTGTTGGTACGATCGGGCGCACGCGGGTGCGCGATGTTGCGAACGTGCACATGCGGGTGCGCGGGGTCACGAACGGACGCACGGCTACTCACGGGGGCACGCAGACTCGCCGTGCGACCGCTTTGGCGCCCTAAAGGTTACTTAAGGACTCTGCCTCCGCTTCCCTCTTGCTGTCCAGTCTACAGCGTGTCCGGAGATTCTGTTACTTGCTATCTGTTGCTTTGATTCCTGTTACCCGGCCTGTTCCTGACTACGTTCGTTTGCTGCCTGCCACCGACTCCTTGCCTGTCTGACTACGTCTCTGCCTCGTCCCTTGTACCGTTGTTGTCCGCCTGTTACCAGCCCGGCCTGTACCCGACTCTGCTGTTTCCTCCTGCCGGTCCGATCGGATATCCAAATACCTGCTGTCACCTGCTGACGACCTCCTGCTGTTCCAGCCTTGACTGCCTGAGCCTGCTGTCACCTGCTGATGATCTTCTGCTATTCCAGTCCATCTGCCAGTGCCTGCTGCCACCAGCCGACTGTCTCCAGCCGTTCTTATCTGCTGCCTGTGTTGCTGCTGACAATCCGGATCTGCCTTACACCTGCCAGGCACTTGTGCCCTCTGAACTTTTGAATCCCTGTTACCACCCTCAGGGGTTCTCGAGCCAGAGGCTACGAGAGGCCGCTCCCTGCATTCTGAGCTCGCCTACCAGGTACGTGACAGTACTGGACAGCCATGTCCGAGCCCACGCAGGGAGCCTCCCCTATGGACGAGCTCTGCCGCCATCTTTCCGGCCTAACCCAGGTGGTGAAGAACCTGCAGGAAGGTTACGGCCGATTGGAAGAACAAGTTCAAGCCCTATCTGCTACCTCGCCAGCCACCTCCGGGTCCTCTGCCCCACCATCGGTGGTGATGATGCCGCATGAACCTAGGGTCCCTACTCCAGAACGGTTTTCGGGCAACCGGAACAAGTTTAGAGCCTTTCGCAACTCCTGCGAACTCTTCTTTGCCTTGCAACCAAGGACCTTCTCCCTCGAGGCAACCAAAGTGGGATTCGTCATTTCCTTATTGACGGACGAACCACAGGCCTGGGCACACCGCCTCTTGGAGCGGAAGGATCCAGCTCTAGACACCCTGAATACCTTATTCCTGGCGATGTCAAGGTTATATGAAGACCCTCAACTTGCTGCTACCACAGAGGCAGCCTTACACGCTCTGCAACAAGGTCGCAGGCCCGTGGAGGATTACGTGTCGGAATTCAGACGCTGGAGCTCCGACACGGACTGGAACAACGCAGCTCTTCGATACCAATTCCGTATGGGCCTGTCAGAATCTCTGAAAGACGAACTGGCCCGAGTAGGTATCCCCGAGACTCTGGAAGCTCTCATAGACCTTTCGGTCCAAATCGACAGACGCTTAAGAGAGCGTCATCAGGAGCATTCCTCCACAACCACTCGCCCCATCTGGATGTTGCCACGTGTGCCAAGCTCCACTCATTCGGCCCCTTCTGCTCCTGCCACGGCCACACCGGACCTTCCGGAACCCATGCAGCTGGGGTTACTCCGACCATCTCTGACACCCGAAGAACGCCAACGCCGCCGGGCCAGCAACCTTTGTCTTTATTGCGGTGAACCGGGACATTTTGTTCGCACTTGCCCTGCTAAGATGCGCAAGTGCCTTTTCATCCCACCTGCTTCCTCACCCGTTTTGTCTAATTACACTTCTCACCTGGCTGTTCCTGTTCTTTTGCAGCTTCCAGGAAGGACTATCCAAACCCACGCAATTATTGATTCCGGGGCGTGTTGGTGCTTTGTGGACTCGTCTTTTGCCCTAAGGAATAATATTCCTCTTCAGCCAAGGGAGAAAGGACTTTCCGTATTTCTGGCCGATGGTTCTACCCTTGAGTCCGGACCAGTGACCCAGGAGACTTCCCCATTGTCCGCTACCATTGCCGGGGTTCACCAGGAGTTTTTATGTCTAGACGTCATCAAGTCTCTATTGTTCCCTGTCATTCTAGCATGCCTTGGTTGAGGGCACACAACCCACGCATCGATTGGGCCACAGGAAGAATTGAGTTCCCCTCGGCCTACTGCCTCCAGCATTGCTGCCCGGTTGTCGACAGGGACTCTTCTGCCCTCCTCTGCTTGGAAACAGACGCGGAGATCCGGCAAGCCATACCTAAGGATTATCATGACTTTCTGGACGTATTCAGTAAGAAAGGTGCCGAAACCTTACCTCCCCATAGGCCATACGACTGTCCTATAGAATTGCTACCCGGGGCAGAGATTCCTTTCGGAAGAATTTTCCCTCTATCTGAGACCGAGTTGAGTACCCTGAGATCCTACCTAGATGACAACCTAGAGAAGGGATTCATCTGACCTTCCACCTCCCCGGCGGGTGCAGGGATCTTCTTTGTTGAAAAGAAAGACCATTCCCTACGCCCATGTGTGGACTATCGGGCACTGAACAAGATTACTATCAAAAACCGTTACCCCCTGCCATTAGTACCCGAACTATTTCAGAGACTAGGATCTGCTAAAGTATTCACCAAGTTGGATCTTCGGGGTGCCTACAACCTCGTCCGTATTCGGAGGGGTGACGAATGGAAGACTGCCTTCCGTACTCGCTTCGGGCACTTTGAATATCTAGTTATGCCATTTGGTTTGTGCAATGCCCCAGCCACATTCCAACACTTTGTTAATGATATTTTTAGAGACTACCTTGACCTATTTGTAATAATCTATCTTGATGACATCCTGATTTTTTCCTCCACTTTAGCTGATCACCGAGAACATGTCAAGAATGTCTTAGCTCGTCTCCGTCTTCACGGCCTGTATGCCAAGCCTGAAAAGTGCGTCTTCGAGCAACAAAGCATCCAGTTCCTCGGTCTGATCATCTCAGTGAAAGGAATCGAGATGGACCCCCAGAAAATCTCTGCTATCCAGGACTGGCCTGCCCCTTCTGACAAGAAGGGGGTTCAGCGATTTGTGGGATTCGCTAATTTCTACAGAAAATTCATTAAAGGATTTTCCTCTATCATTTCCCCCATCACCGGACTGACCAAACAGGGTCAGAAGTTCCGATGGACCCCCAAGGCGCAGGAGGCCTTCAAGATCTTGAAGGACTTATTTGTATCAGCTTCAGTCCTAAAGCATTCCGACCCCACTCTGCCATACATCCTAGAGGTGGATGCCTCAGAAATAGCGGTTGGGGCAGTGCTCTCCCAGAGACAGGGGCCCAAGTCTCTGCTGCACCCGGTTGCCTTCTTCTCCCGTAAGCTATCCGAGGCGGAAAAGAATTACGATGTCGGTGATCGTGAGCTACTGGCAATAAAGGTGGCACTCGAGGAATGGTGCTATCTTCTTGAGGGTGCCACCCACCCGATCCTGGTTTATACAGACCATAAGAATTTGGAATATCTTAAATCGGCTAAGAGACTGAAACCACGTCAGGCCAGGTGGGCTCTCTTCTTCTCCAGGTTTCGTTTCATATTACCTACCGTCCAGGATCCAAGAATACCAAACCTGACACCCTGTCTCGCATGTATAGTCAACCAGAAAGCCCTACGTCTCCGGATACCATCCTCTCCGCAGGGAACTTTCTCTTGCTCCAGGGAGACTTACTGTCCCAAATTAAGCAGGCCTCCATAGGCACAGCCTCTCCACCCGACATCCCGCTATTATCCAGTGATGATCTCCTTTGGTACAAGGATAAGATCTTTGTTCCCCAGGAAGTACGAACTTTAGTTCTGAGCTCCTGTCACGACCATTTGTTGGCCGGCCATTTTGGGGTGCATAAGACTTTGGAGTTACTCCGACGTACGTTCTGGTGGCCACAGATGAAAGAAGACTGCAGGAAATATGTGGAGGCTTGTACCACCTGCATCCGGAGCAAGGGCAGTAAGTCGAGAGCCTGGGGTCTGCTGAAGCCACTGCCCGTTCCTGACAGACCATGGAGGATGATCTCCATGGATTTCATCGTCGAGTTACACCTCTCGGAGGATTATTCTACAATTTTCGTAGTGGTAGATAGGCTCACCAAGATGGCCCACTTTTTGCCCATGAGGGGCACTCCTTCAGCCACAGAGACGGCCAAGACCTTCATTAGGGAGATTGTGAGGCTCCACGGCATCCCCGCTAACATCACATCAGATAGGGGGGTACAGTTCACCTCTAGGTTCTGGAGAGCGCTCTGCGGGGCCCTGAAAATTGAACTCTGCTTGTCCTCGGCATATCATCCCCAAACCAACGGCCAGACCGAAAGGACGAATCAGACGTTGGAGCAGTTTCTACGTTGCTTCTCTTCCTTTTCTCAAAACGACTGGGCCTCGCTTCTGCCCTTGGCTGAGTTCGCCTACAACAACTCTGTTCACTCCGCCACCAAGCAATCTCCGTTTTTTGCGAACTACGGCTTTCACCCGCTATTTCTATCTGGCAATCTCCCCGAATGTCCGGTACCGGCGGTGCAGGAGAACCTCAACTTCTTCACGACAAACAACAAGCTTCTGCAAGAGACTTTGACCAAAACACAGGAGTACAATAAAGAAGTGTTTGATAGAAAGAGAAGGGGGAACTGGATCTCAAGGTCGATGATCAGGTCTGGTTGTCCACCCTGAATCTAAAGCTGTCTTGCCCATCCAAGAAATTGGGCCCAAAATTTGTGGGTCCCTTTCCGATCGTGAGGAAGCTAAATAGCGTGGCATTCGAATTGAAGCTTCCGGAATCTTTTCGGATTCACCCAGTTTTCCACGTATCTCTACTCAAGCCTGCAGTTCCGGATTCTTTTGCCAACCGAGATATCAGTCCTCCGGAACCCGTGATTATCGATGGGGAAATCGAATTCGAGGTTGAATCCATTTTAGACTGTAGGAAGAGACGGAACCAGATTCAATTCCTGGTTAAATGGAAAGGATACGGGCCTGAGGAAAATTCCTGGGAACCAGAATCCAACATCTGTGCGAAGAGACTAATCCTTGCTTTTAAGAGGTCCCATCCGGGTAAGATGGCACAATTGGGCATCCGGAGGCTGCCCCTTGGGGGGGGCAATGTCATGACCGTCCTGGCGATCCGATCGCACATGGGAGGTCTGCTCGCAGGGGCCTGTTGCCGAGAACCTGTCGTTACCCTTTGGTGCGTGTTAACGCGAACGGACGCACGCGGGTGCGCGTTGGTACGATCGGGCGCACGCGGGTGCGCGATGTTGCGAACGAGCGCATGCGGGTGCGCGGGGTCACGAACGGACGCACGGCTACTCGCTACTCGCCGTGCGACCACTTTGGCGCCCTAAAGGTTACTTAAGGACTCTGCCTCCGCTTCCCTCTTGCTGTCCAGTCTACAGCGTGTCCGGAGATTCTGTTACTTGCTATCTGTTGCTTTGATTCCTGTTACCCAGCCTGTTCCTGACTACGTTCGTTTGCTGCCTGCCACCGACTCCTTGCCTGTCTGACTACGTCTCTGCCTCGTCCCTTGTACCGTTGTTGTCCGCCTGTTACCGACCCGGCCTGTTCCCGACTCTGCTGTTTCCTCCTGCCGATCCGATCGGATATCCAAATACCTGCTGTCACCTGCTGACGACCTTCTGCTGTTCCAGCCTTGACTGCCTGAGCCTGCTGTCACCTGCTGACGATCTTCTGCTATTCCAGTCCATCTGCCAGTGCCTGCTGCCACCAGCCGACTGTCTCCAGCCGTTCTTATCTGCTGCCTGTGTTGCTGCTGATAATCCAGATCTGCCTTACACCTGCCAGGCACTTGTGCCCTCTGAACTTTTGATTCCCTGTTACCACCCTCAGGGGTTCTCGAGCCAGAGGCTACGAGAGGCCGCTCCCTGCATTCTGAGCTCGCCTACCAGGTACGTGACACTCCCGCATCGCTGGACCCCGAATAAGGTAAGTGTCCAATTATTAAAAGTCAGCAGCTGCAGTATTTGTAGCAGCTGACTTTTATTTTTATTTTTTTTAGGGGGCACCCCACACAGTGGTGTAGGAGGAGGCACAGTGGTGTAGTGGGAGGGCACAGTGGTGTAGTAAGAGGCACAGTGGTGTAGTGGGGCGGCACAGTGGTGTAGTAAGAGGCACAGTGGTGTAGTGGGAGGCACAGTGGTGTAGTGGGAGGCACAGTGGTGTAGTGGGAGGAACAGTGGTGTAGTGAGCGGCACTCTCACCTAGCAGTAAGAAGGGTCGCTGGTTTAAATCCCAACCACAACACTACCTGCCTAGAGTTTGCATGTTCTCCCTGTGCCTGCGTGGGTTTCCTCCCACACTCCAAAGACATGCTGGTAGGTTAATTAGACCCTGTCCAAAAAACTTGGCCATGATACAGTGGTGTGAAAAAGTGTTTGCCCCCTTCCTCATTTCCTGTTCCTTTGCATGTTTGTCACACTTAAGTGTTTCGGAACATCAAACCAATTTAAACAATAGTCAAGGACAACACAAGTAAACACAAAATGCAATTTGTAAATGAAGGTGTTTATTATTAAAGGTGAAAAAAAATCCAAACCATCATGGCCCTGTGTGAAAAAGTGATTGCCCCCTAAACCTAATAACTAGTTGGGCCACCCTTAGCAGCAACAACTGCAACCAAGCGTTTGCGATAACGTGCAATGAGGCTTTTACAGCGTCCTGGAGGAATTTTGGCCCACTCATCTTTGCAGAATTGTCCTAATTCAGTTACATTAGAGGGTTTTCGAGCATGAATGGCCTTTTTAAGGTCATACCACAACATCTCAATAGGATTCAGGTCAGGACTTTGGCTAGGCCACTCCAAAGATACTTTAAGATGCAAAATACTTTGCGTGACACGATAATTAAGACAAAAATTGAGACAAAAAAAAGATACTTGAGCATACAGAAGTATTCACCCCTCTTCCAAACAAGCCAGAGACAAATTCCCAGAGAAGTATAGATCGGGGTTGTTTAGCCAATATTGACTCACAAAATCATGAACATACATAGGGGTAGGTACCATCATCCCAGAATTGTATAGAAAAGATGGGGAGAGACTCAAATAAGGGCTACTCCAAATGGTACCCTTCAGCATCAATGATGATAGGGACTATTACGGTACCCAAATATAGTAACACAAATAGTAAAAAAATATATATATAGCATTTATTTAAAACATCATTTAGACAATACAAAAAATATACAACAAGACATTACAGTAGTTGTTGAGCAAATCTTAGAAATAAAATATCAGGGTTTACAAATTTACAATGGGCCCCGCTGATATGCGGAGACACGTTGGTATGGGGTTAGACGTATTCCTCGACCGGTTTCGCGGCTTGTGCAGCTTCCTCAAGAGGCGTCACCCATGACATCTATGAAGAAATATAATCTATAAAAACATTTTTTCAAAATCAGTGATGGTAAAAACAATTGATAATACATCAAGCTTGGAGTATTCATATAGAACCTGTATGACCCACCAAAACACCGGCCTCTTTTTGTCCCCCGTGTTCCGCCCCCAGGGGGTCAGCCTATTACAGGGTGTCTCAACTGCTGCCGCCGTTTACCACAAAAGGGTTTACGTGCCCCTGGATAAACCCGCTCCTCTCCGCTCAAAAGAGTCTCAGACACCAACCAAAATGCATATAGGGCAAAAAGAGTATGGCCAAATAGCGTAATAACGTTTAAAAAATAAATTTATTTAAAAAAGTAACAAAGCGCTTTAATGATCATGTAAATGTTAAGTTTGTTACTTTTTTAAATAAATTTATTTTTTAAAACGTTATTACGCTATTTGGCCATACTCTTTTGCCCTATAGGCATTTCGGTTGGTGTCTGAGACTCTTTTGAGCGGAGAGGAGCGGGTTTATCTGGGGGCAGGAGGAAGGCACTTTCCATATCGAGAGTAGTCAACCGGTGGCAAGGGAAGTCGGTTCTCCATAACCAGAACAAAAAGCATGCATGACCCTTATGCTCATTTGGGTCAATTCCATCCGGTAAGCTCACATCTATTGAGGTGGTGGTCCCGTCACGAGGGTCGTGGTTCTGTTGGAATATAACTGGACTATTTTTTGGATTTCACAAAGGATTGTTTGTTTTTTTTCTTTTCTTTTTTTTGCTTTGTGTGTTATGTACACATATGATATATTCACTTATTGAAGTATAACAAGCATAATATATATATTTTTATTGATAAGGACCCTTGAGGGGTAGATTAATGTAAATTGCACGGGTATTTTCATGTACACGTTGAATTAATTCTATCTATTGTACAGCGCTGCACTTTAATATATTTTTCACGAGGTTTCATTGCCGAAATCGATAGTATTCTATGAATGGAGGAGGGGGGTGAAAGTGGAGGGCATAGTTGGCATTCTTGTCGAGTGCCCATGACGGATTGAGCAACTCATATTAAACCCTAAAGCACCAGAGGATTACCACAGTGGGGATATGCAGGGGGCAGAAGATGGATTTTTAAAAAAAAAGATGGCGGTCACTAGCGGAAGGGACACTTCTCATTCAGGGCAATACTGTCCATTGTGCTGAAAATAACTAAACTGAAGCTTTAAATTCTGTTCATAGTCTTAGCAAAAATATAAACACCTCTAGCAACCAAGGTGCTCACTATAAATCTACACCTCTAGCAACCAAGGTGCTCACTATAAAGCTACACCTCTAGCAACCAAGGTGTTGACTATAAAGCTACTTCAAAGATCAATGCATTGTTCACCTTCAGCTTGCCGGAATCTATTTATTTAATCTACCATGATTAATGTTAGTAATATTACAGGGTCAGTTCACCTGGTGTACCCAAACCGCTTATTTCAATAAATTGTAAACAGCGGGGTGTAAAAGCACCCACATGGAATAACATTGGGAAGGGGGAGGGTAACAATTAGGAAATTCAGAGAGTAGAGGAGAACATAGATAGTGTTCTACGTCCGCCAGCGTGAGCCCATTAGGGGTAGGCTGGATTGGGCCATCAAGATTTGAAGGAAGCCTATTTTATGCCTTTACAATGTTTTTTATTACAATGATATGTACCATTTGCAACAATCTTAATTATGTTCTTTTTTGATAAAATACAAAACTTATGGATAAAACATCTCTAGGGGACTAAAAATAGAGACCGCCTTCAGTCGCAAGAGATGTGTAGATCAGAGAATTCTGCCAGCCAACGCCCAAAAGACACAAGAAGACGGTTGGTGGTTCAGGAGGCACGTCATTAAATACAGAGCTTCTGGTTGGACGGACTTGTTTAGTGCAAAGAAAAGGAAAACAGACACAATATGATATCATGGAAAATAAGCAAAATATCTTACCCAGTGATTATTTTATATTTGGTCTCAATTTTGAAAAAAAAAATTTAAAGATTGGAACTATAAGATTAACCACATTACCAACATTCAAATAGAATATTCTTAAATGCAGGATTATAAAACAGCTTACCTGTAAAAATCTTCTCTTTGATGTACACAGATAACAGGGCTGTCGTTTGCTCAGAGTAAATCTGATAAGATTTAATTTTATCTCTTTGCTTATATTGAAGAAAAGGTTCATACAACATTATAGCTACACCTCATGTGCATCATAGGACCTTCCACAGTTATACAAACAATTCTGTTCAGGCGTACAAGTCATATCAACCTTTGCCTATTTACAGTAGACCGCTATCTATTGCTCAGAAATCACATAACAAACAGGGAACAAGTTCGATTTCTAAGGAATGGCTTCATGGGAACCTGCTTAGGCGAATTCCTAAGATTTAAACAAGTAATGTTTGATTATATGCATACTGACAAGATGGATACTAAACCTAAAATGGAGTCACAGTGGTTCTAGGGAATATACATATTCCTTCAGACACTACCGAAGGAGACAACCCACGATCCTTTCGAATGTGGGTCTCAATAGCCAAACCGTTAAATTTGGCGTCTGTAAGGTAGGATGGAATACCAGACCTTGTATGAGAAGTTCTGGCCATAATGGCAGAGTCCATGGGACTCCTACTGCCATCTTTATGATCTCGGCAAACCAAGATCTTCTGGGCCACCAGAATCACCTCCTTTCGTTCCTGCTTGATCCTGCGAAGAAGACGTGGAAGTAGCAGAACTGGAGTAAATGCATAGATCAGTGAAAACTGATCCAATGGGAAGACTAATGCGTCTGTTCCGCAAGTTAGCGAACCCCTTGTTCTCGACACAAAGTTGTCAATCTTGTTGTTGAATCTGGA
>NW_027507733.1:7500-94572 GCF_037356315.1 Lithobates pipiens | reverse complement strand
ATTATTTTTTTTTACCAAAATATGTAGAAGAATACGTTTCGGCCTAAACTGAGGGAAAAAATGTTTTTTTATATATTTTTGGGGGATATTTATTATAACAAAAAGTAAAAAATAATGCATTTTTTTTCAAAATTGTCGCTCTATTTTTGTTTATAGCGCAAAAAATAAAAACTGCAGGGGTGATAAAATACCACCAAAAGAAAGCTCTATTTATGAGAAAAAAAGGACGTCAATTTTGTTTGGGAGCCACGTCGCACGACCGCGCAATTGTCAGTTAAAGCGACGCAGTGCCGAATCGCAAAAAGTGGTCTGGTCTTTGACCAGCAAAATGGTCCGGTCTGAAAGTGGTTAAGGAGCTGATGATGGGAATCTGATGTAAGGGGGCTGGTGATGGGACTCTGATGTAAGGAGCTGGTGGTGGGACTCTGATGTAAGGGGGCTGCTGATGGGAATCTGATGTAAGGGGGCTGCTGATGGGAATCTGATGTAAGGGGGCTGCTGATGGGAATCGGATGTAAGGGGGCTGCTGATGGGAATCGGATGTAAGGGGGCTGCTGATGGGAATCGGATGTAAGGGGGCTGCTGATGGGAATCTGATGTAAGGGGGCTGCTGATGGGAATCTGATGTAAGGGGGTGCTGATGGGACACTCAAAAGGTAAGTGGGCCGGTCTGGATGAAGTCCAGGGCCAAATTTCTGTCCCAGTCCAGCCCTGGTGGGCGGTATGTATAGGAGAGGAGTGTGGAGGGTATGACAGTGGGCAGTATGTACAGGAGAGGAGTGTGGAGGGTATGACAGTGGGCGGTATGTACAGGAGAGCAGTGTAGAAGGTATGACAGTGAGTGGAGTGTGTACAGGAGAGGAGTGTGTAGGGTATGACAGTGGGCAGTATGTACAGGGGAGGAGTGTGGGAGGGTATGACAGTGAGCGGAGTGTGTACAGGAGAGGAGTGTGTAGGGTATGACAGTGGGTGGTATGTACAGGAGAGGAGTATGGAGGGTATGACGGTGGGCAGTATGTACAGGAGAAGAATGTGGGGGATATGACAGTGAGCAGTATGTACAGGAGAGGAGTGTGGAGGGTCTGACAGTGGGCGGTATGTACAGGAGAGGAATGTGGGGGATATGACAGTGAGCAGTATGTACAGGAGAGGAGTGTGGAGGGTATGACAGTGGGCGGTATGTACAGGAGAGGAATGTGGGGGATATGACAGTGAGTAGTATGTACAGGAGAGGAGTGTGGAGGGTATGTCAGTGGGCGGCATGTACAGGAGAGGAGTGTGGAGGGTATGACAGTGGGCAGTATGTACAGGAGAGGAATATGGGGATATGACAGTGAGCAGTATGTACAGGAGAGGAGTGTGGAGGGTATGACAGTGGGCGGTATGTACAGGAGAGGAGTGTGGAGGGTATGACAGTAGGCAGTATGTACAGGAAAGGAGTGTGGAGGGTATGACAGTGGGCAGCATGTACAGGAGAGGAGTGTGGAGGGTATGACAGTGGGCGGTATGTACAGGAGAGCAGTGTAGAAGGTATGACAGTGAGCGGAGTGTGTACAGGAGAGGAGTGTGTAGGGTATGACAGTGGGCGGTATGTACAGGGGAGGAGTGTGGAGGGTATGACAGTGAGCGGAGTGTGTACAGGAGAGGAGTGTGTAGGGTATGACAGTGGGCAGTATGTACAGGAGAGGAGTGTGTAGGATATGACAGTGGGCGGTATGTACAGGAGAGGAGTATGGAGGGTATGACAGTGGGCAGTATGTACAGGAGAGGAATGTGGGGGATATGACAGTGAGCAGTATGTACAGGAGAGGAGTGTGGAGGGTCTGACAGTGGGCGGTATGTACAGGAGAGGAATGTGGGGGATATGACAGTGAGCAGTATGTACAGGAGAGGAGTGTGGAGGGTCTGACAGTGGGCAGTATGTACAGGAGAGGAATGTGGGGGATATGACAGTGAGCAGTATGTACAGGAGAGGAGTGTGGAGGGTATGACAGTGGGCGGTATGTACAGGAGAGGAATGTGGGGGATATGACAGTGAGCAGTATGTACAGGAGAGGAGTGTGGAGGGTATGTCAGTGGGCGGCAAGGAGAGGAGTAAGGAGGGTATGACCAGTGGGCAGTATGTACAGGAGAGAATGTGGTGGGAATATGACAGTGAGCAGTATGTACAGCGAGAGGAGTGTGGAGGGTATGACAGTGGGCAGCATGTACAGGAGAGGAGTGTGGAGGGTATGACATTGGGCGGTATGTACAGGAGAGCAGTGAAGAAGGTATGACAGTGAGCGGAGTGTGTACAGGAGAGGAGTGTGGTAGGGTATGACAGTGGGTGGTATGTACAGGGGAGGAGTGTGGAGGGTATGACAGTGAGCGGAGTGTGTACAGGAGAGGAGTGTGGAGGGTATGACAGTGGGCAGTATGTACAGGAGAGGAGTGTGGAGGGTATGACAGTGGGCGGTATGTACAGGGGAGGAGTGTGGAGGGTATGACAGTGGGCGGTATGTACAGGAGAGGAGTGTGGATGGTATGACAGTGAGCGGAGTGTGTACAGAGAGGAGTGTGGAGGGTATGACAGTGGGCGGTATGTACAGGAGAGGAGTGTGGAGGGTATGACAGTGGGCGGTATGTACAGGGGAGGAGTGTGGAGGGTATGACAGTGGGCGGTATGTACAGGGGAGGAGTGTGGAGGGTATGACAGTGTCACGATCTGGAGTCAGGCTCAGAGGACCAATAGCTATAGCAGCAGAGCAGATATTCACACAGGTCACCCTGGCTGATGGCACGGGTTCACCTGAGGTGCGGGGTCTAAGCACTAACCGGTATTCACCAGAGCTCCCAAAGGTGGAGATGGGCTTGGCTGCGTGTTAGTGCCAGGTCGCGGTCCTCAGGATAGCCCCACCAGGAGGTGAGCAAGCCGGGGGTCTGGTAGCAGATATAGCAGGTAGAGATCAAGCAGAAGCGTAGTTGAGAAACAAGCCAAAGTCGGTAACCAATAGTTGCAGGTTGGGATTCAGCAGAAGCGTAGTCCAGAAGCAAGCCAAATGTCGGTAACGAAAGGTAGCAAGGATACGGTCGGCAGCAGGAGAGATAGAAGCAAGATATTGGCTGGTAAAGGCACAATAATTCTGGCAAGGAGGAAGTGCAGAGACATGGCTTATATAGGAAGTTCATGGGAGGAGCAAAGGGTTCAAGGTTCAAGGCAAACAAGATTCAAGACATGATCACTAAAGGAATTGTCCAAGGAGCTGTCCAAGGAGCTGTCCAAGGAGCTGTCCAAGGAGCTGTCCAGCATTCCAGGTGGCTCAGCAAGCAGAGTCACTGCCAGACACACCAGAGGTCCCAGGTTCAAGCCCAGGTCCTAACAGTACTCCCCTCCTCCCAGGACGTCCCCTGGACGTCTTAGGGCCAGGTTTCTGAGGAAACCTCTGGTGGAATTCCCTTGTCAATCTAGGGGCATGAACATTCTCCTCAGGCTCCCAAGAATTTTCTTCTGGCCCATATCCTTCCCATTGAACCAGGGGTCAAGTCCTGGGGAAAAAAGTGTGGGAACTCCCACCCAAGACCCAAAAATGATGCGCTCATATGCACAAATGCTTCAAAAGTGGTATTTTTCATCTAAATTTTCGTATTGTGTGTATGAAGCTGAACTGTTAGTACATAAAAAAAAAAAAAACAATCCTCAATAAACATAGATACGGTAATTCTCTGAATAATCAGCATTCATCCAATTGTATTTCCATGCAAATGTGAACATCATTTTCTGATCTTTATTGGGGAATGTTATTTTGTATATAGAGTGTTTATGTGGTGAGTTTACACTTTTCATTGAATAGAGTTTGGATAACACAGGGTTAAAATGGAAAGGTCATACATGAACTGCACATTATCTGGACAGAATGCTTGGGGAGATAGTGATGTGTTCCTGCTTAGGAGATGTATGTTAGATGGGGGGCTGCAAACTCTGCAGGGCTCCAACACACACTCGCTGCTATTCCAACCCTTCACATATTTCCACATAAACTTTCCTCCTGGCATTAAACTTTGCCAGGTATTGTGCTCAGCTTACCACCCCAAACTGATGTTCCTCCCTCAGCTCACCTCTCTCCCTGCATGTCCTGTGAGCAGAATAGCTGTGCTCCTCCTCTGGGTTCTCTCATCATATGGCACTGAAGATAGAGGAGGGAGGGATTCAGCGGGACACACAGAGCAAGTATGCAGGAGACTGGGGGGGGGGGGGGGAGAGATGAGGAGACAGAAAATCAGGAGGGGTCGGCGGAGAGGAGCGCATCACGAGAGGTCTGACTAAATACAATCTCTTAGCACCAGGGACCTGATCTACCCATCAGCTAGCTGTGATTGACAGGTAGATCAAAGCAGAAGTTGTCATGGGGCCCCCTACTGGCAATGCCTGAATGGTCAGTCCACCTCTGGTGTGCGGCACTTACTATTGTGAGCTGTATCAGTGGCTGTTGGTGTAGCACCTGCCACACAGCTCGCATACTTCAAAGTCTTGCAGGACACGGATGCTAATGGGAACTGAGTTCCTGTTATGGAAAAAGTACAGGAACTCCGTTCCCATGCGTTCCCGCAGGACTTGAGCCCTGCATTGAACCAAATATTGCAATTTGTTCCTAGAGATCCTGGAGTCAAGAATTTTTCCCACCACAAATTCTTCTTCACCCTGTACCTCGACAGGTGGGGGAGGAGGATGAATTCTTCCAGAAAAAGTATTTTCATGAAATGGTTTGAGTAGTGATATATGAAACACAGGGTGAATCTTCATATTGTCAGGAAGTTTTAGGCGAAAAGTGACCGGGTTGATTTGAGCAGAAATCTCAAAAGGTCCCATAAACTTTTGACCCAACTTAGCACATGGAACTTGAACTTTTAAATTTTTGGTAGATAACCAAACTTTCTCACCTACTTGAAAAGTGGGAATAGACCTACGATGTCTGTCAGCAGCCTTCTTGTAATATTCCTGCGCCTCCTTCAATGTATCAGTCAATTTCTCCTGGATCTCATGTAATGAAGTTACCGTATATACTCGAGTATAAGCCGAGATTTTCAGCCTCTTTTTTGAGGCTGAAAGTGCCCCCCTCGGCTTATACTCGAGTCATCGCCGTCTGACTGCTCGATCAGCGTATCGAGCAGACAGACGGCGGACATACTACAATTCGAAAGCCGCGCCTCCGCCTCCGCCTCTGCCTGTGATAGGCGGAACACTCAATTTCCCAGCAGTCAGTGTTCCGCCTATCACGGACATCCGCTCATCCTCGTACTACGGACGAGGATGAGACGATGTCCGTGATAGGCGGAACACAGGCTGCTGGGAAATTCAGTGTTCCGCCTATCACAGGCGAAGGCGGAGGCGCGGCTTTTGAATTTTAGAATGGCCGCCGAGGCGCCGACGAAGAGCGGCGATCCTGGCAAGGCACGGGACGGAGGCAAGGCAAGGCACGGCACGGGACGGGACGGAGGCAAGGAGGCAAGGCACGGCACGGGACGGAGGCAAGGAGGCAAGGCACGGGACGGAGGCAAGGAGGCAAGGCACGGGACGGAGGCTCGGGACACAGGCTCGGGACACAGGTAGGCTGGACACACACACACACACACACACACACAGGGATGGATGGATGGAGACACACACACACACACACAGGGATGGATACACACACACACACAGGGATGGATGGATGGAGACACACACACACAGGGATGGATGGATGGAGACACACACACACAGGGATGGATGGATGGATGGAGACACACACACACAGGGATGGATGGATGGATGGACACACACACACACAGGGATGGATGGACGGACACACAGGGATGGACGGACACACAGGGATGGACGGACACACAGGGATGGACGGACACACACACAGGGATGGACAGGCATGTCTCACCCTCGGCTTATACACGAGTCAATAAGTTTGCCAGTTTTTTTGGGGGTAAATTGGGGGCCTCGGCTTATATTCGGGTCGGCCTATACTCGAGTATATACGGTAGTCTGTTGGTAACAACAGGAATTGAAGTTGAGATGGGGAGATCAGGAATAAAAACTGGATGATACCCGGTGTTTAAGAAAAATGGGCTTTGGGATGTGGAACTATGTTTAGAGTTATTATAAGCAAACTCTGCCGTAGGAAGGTAGTCCACCCAGTCATCCTGAAGATAACTCACGAAGCATCGAAGGTATTGCTCCAGAGTTTGATTGGTCCTCTCGGTCTGACCATTAGACTGCGGATGAAAAGCCGAGGACAGATTAACTGTTACACCCAAAGCTGAGCAAAAACTTCTCCAAAATTTTGAGGTAAACTGTACCCCTCTGTCAGACACCACATCATCAGGAATTCCATGAAGTTTAAAAACTTCTCTAACCGTTACCTCAGCAGTATGTTCGGCGGAGGGTACCCCTTTAACTGGAATAAAATGAGCCATCTTAGTGAGACGGTCAACGACTACCAGAATGGTAGTCATCCCTTTTGAAAGAGGAAGGTCAACCACAAAGTCCATAGAAATGGACCCCCATGGTCTTGATGGAACAGGTAGTGGTAGAAGTAACCCCAGAGGAGAAGATCGAGGTGTCTTATTGCGAGCACAGGTTAGACATGAAGCCACATAACTCTTAACATCTTTCTTGTACCCAGGCCACCAAAAGGAACGTGATAAGAGTTCTTCTGTTTTAGAAACCCCAAAATGACCAGCAAGCTTAGAGTCATGTACCAACCTGAGGGCTTCTACCCGAACTGATTCAGGTACATAGAGGCAATGCGCTTGAGTCCAAAAACCATTGTTGTACTTGAGGTTAATGTCCTTAGGAGGATTATTAAGAAGTGGGTCATTCTCATACCCCTCCTTGAGAAGATTAAGAAATGTCTTTGAACTCATGGCCCCTAGAAAGTTCTTTTGAGGCAGGATTGTACATTCAGAGGTGCTTTCCTGGAGAGGCCCAGACAACATCCGTGATAGGGCATCAGCCTTACCATTCCTTGACCCAGGGCGGTATGAAATAACAAAATTAAACCTGGAAAAGAAAAGGGTCCAATGTGCTTGTCTAGATGACAACCTTTTAGCAGACCTAATAAATTCTAAATTTTTATGATCGGTGAGAACGGTTACAGGGTGCTTAGCTCCTTCCAACAGATGCCCCCACTCAGAAAATGCTTCCTTAATTGCCAGCAGCTCCTTGTTTCCAATGTCATAATTCATCTCGGCTGAAGACATCAGTCGAGAGAAATAAGCACAAGGATGAAGCTGCATTTTTTCTCCCATTCGCTGAGAAAGGATAGCTCCTACAGCAGAATTAGAAGCATCAACTTCTACGATGAAAGGAAGTTCTGGATCTGGATGTACCAGTATTGGTGCAGAAGTGAAGAGAGTTTTCAGTTTACTAAAGGCAGCCTGTGCCTCAGGTGACCACAAAAAGGGCACCCCTTTCTTTGTCAACTGTGTGATTGGAGCAATTACCCTAGAGAAATTCCTTATAAATCTTCTGTAAAAGTTGGCAAATCCAACAAATCGCTGTATCTCTTTAACATTCTTAGGAGCGGGCCAATCCACCACAGCTTTGATCTTATCGGGATCCATGCTTACCCTTTCAGAAGAGATAATGTATCCCAAGAACTGGATCTGAGTTTGTTCAAACTCGCATTTCTCTAATTTTATGTAAAGTTGATTTCGCCTTAATCTCTCGAAAACAATACAGACATGCTTGTGGTGTTCTTCCAAAGTATCAGAGAAAATGAGAATGTCATCCAAATATGCTATTACAAACTGATCAAGCAAATCTCGAAAAGCATCATTAATAAAATGTTGAAAGGTTGCAGGAGCATTGCAAAGCCCAAAGGGCATGACCAAAGACTCAAAATGTCCATATCTGGTTCTGAAAGCAGTTTTCCATTCATCACCGGAACGAATGCGGACAAGGTTGTATGCCCCCCGTAAATCTAATTTGGTAAAGAGCTTGGCAGAGCGGAGTCTCTCAAGCATTTCTGGAATCAGTGGGAGTGGATAGCGATTCTTAATTGTGATCTTATTTAAATCTCTGTAGTCAATACACGGACGCAGGGTGGAGTCCTTTTTCGTCACGAAAAATAAGGCTGCGCCAGCAGGAGAGGTTGAGTGTCTGATAAAACCCTTCTCAAGATTCTCATTAATCCACTCCCTGAGCACTTTCAGTTCAGGTTCTGATAAAGAATAAAGGCGACCAAATGGTATTTCTGCCCCTGGAAGCAATTCAATGGGACAATCATAAGAGCGATGAGGAGGCAGCTGATCTGCGTTCTTTTTATCACAAACGTCCCGAAACTCAAGATATTGTGGAGGTAGCTTGTCATATGACTGGATAGTTGCCAAAACTGCTTGTAAATCTTGGGTTGGTGGAGGGCTTATTTGATAAGATTCTTTGCAATGTTTCTTGCAATGGTCAGATGTAAAGCTTAAAGAACGTGTCTCCCAGTTGATGGAGGGATTATGGATAGAGAACCAAGGAATGCCCAGGATAATAGGGAACTTGGGTGATGTAATCAGCTCAAAGCTGATAGTCTCCTGATGGTCAGTTTCAATTAGGAGTTTAAGTGGGATTGTCTCGTGGGTAACAGGGCCTGAAGTCAAAGGTGAGCCATCCACAGTTTCCATATCAATTGGGGCAAGTTTATTTCTTATTTGAATGTTATTACTTTGGGCAAATTCGATGTCGATGAAGTTTCCCCCAGCCCCTGAGTCCAGCATAGCAGAGCAAGGTATTTCATTGCTTTCAACAATAAGCTTTATAGGGATGACAAAATGAGTTGATAAAGAGTTAACTTTATTTGCTTCCTGAATCAAAGGAGAGATGGACTGAGAAATTGAGTTTATTTGTTCAGATACTGTACCATCCATTGCTGCAATTGTTCTTTTAAATTTATTGGGACAATTAACTGCGTAATGTCCAGAGTCTCCACAATAAAGACATAAGTTTTCTGAACGTCGTCTTTCTTTCTCCTGAGTAGTAATAGATCTTTTAATAGCATCCACCTGCATAGGTTCAGGAGTGTCAGAATCAGGAAAAACTCTTGGAACCTTTCATTTCAATTTGTAACTCTGAAAATTTTTCCTGGTAGTCAACACCAAATGCCTGTAACTCAGCGATTTGAACCCTGAGAGGAGCCACGGCAGCTGCTACAACGGCCTCCATGTTTTTGGCCAGAATATTCTGTCACGATCTGGAGTCAGGCTCAGAGACCAATAGCTATAGCAGCAGAGCAGATATTCACACAGGTCACCCTGGCTGATGGCACGGGTTCACCTGAGGTGCGGGGTCTAAGCACTAACCGGTATTCACCAGAGCTCCCAAAGGTGGAGATGGGCTTGGCTGCGTGTTAGTGCCAGGTCGCGGTCCTCAGGATAGCCCCACCAGGAGGTGAGCAAGCCGGGGGTCTGGTAGCAGATATAGCAGGTAGAGATCAAGCAGAAGCGTAGTTGAGAAACAAGCCAAAGTCGGTAACCAATAGTTGCAGGTTGGGATTCAGCAGAAGCGTAGTCCAGAAGCAAGCCAAATGTCGGTAACGAAAGGTAGCAAGGATACGGTCGGCAGCAGGAGAGATAGAAGCAAGATATTGGCTGGTAAAGGCACAATATTCTGGCAAGGAGGAAGTGCAGAGACATGGCTTATATAGGAAGTTCATGGGAGGAGCAAAGGGTTCAAGGTTCAAGGCAAACAAGATTCAAGACATGATCACTAAAGGAATTGTCCAAGGAGCTGTCCAAGGAGCTGTCCAGCATTCCAGGTGGCTCAGCAAGCAGAGTCACTGCCAGACACACCAGAGGTCCCAGGTTCAATCCCAGGTCCTAACAGACAGTGGGTGGCATGTACAGGAGAGGAGTGTGGAGGGTATGACAGTGAGCGGAGTGTGTACAGGAGAGGAGTGTGGAGGGTATGACAGTGGGCGGTATGTACAGGAGAGGAATGTGGGGGATATGACAGTGGGCAGTATGTACAGGGGAGGAGTGTGGAGGGTATGACAGTGGACGGTATGTACAGGAGAGGAGTGTGGAGGTTATGACAGTGAGCGGAGTGTGTACAGGAGAGGAGTGTGGAGGGTATGACAGTGGGCGGTATGTACAGGGGAGGAGTGTGGAGGGTATGACAGTGGGCGGTATGTACAGGAGAGGAGTGTGGAGGGTATGACAGTGAGCGGAGTGTGTACAGGAGAGGAGTGTGGAGGGTATGACAGTGGGCGGCATGTACAGGAGAGGAGTGTGGAGGGTATGACAGTGGGCGGTATGTACAGGAGAGGAGTGTGGAGGGTATGACAGTGGGCGGTATGTACAGGAGAGGAGTGTGTAGGATATGACAGTGGGCGGTATGTACAGGAGAGGAGTATGGAGGGTATGACAGTGGGCGGTATGTACAGGAGAGGAATGTGGGGGATATGACAGTGAGCAGTATGTACAGGAGAGGAGTGTGGAGGGTATGACACTGAGCGGAGTGTGTACAGGAGTGGAGTGTGGAGGGTATGACAGTGGGCGGTATGTACAGGGGAGGAGTGTGGAGGGTATGACAGTGGGCAGTATGTACAGGAGAGGAGTGTGGAGGGTATGACCTCAAATTATTTACTTTGAGTCCTAAAATGGCTTAGCTAATAGGAAGCTTATATAGGGAGACTTATCAAGAGAGGGATAGTAGATTCCAATAAATCCTCTGGTTCCAGATCCATCTAGAAACAAACCCGAACAAACCCATATTTATATTATATGAACTGATACCAAAATTGCACAATATCCATTTGTGTATCATCACAGATTTACCTGATTTTCACCATAAGCCTAAACTATAATGGGGAATGTCCCATAGGTCCAATAATTTCTCAAGCAGACCAAATCCGAATCAGATTACAAGCCAGCATCATTAGGTCCGTGAATGCAGGGTCCTGAGGAAGCAAATACTGTAAAACGCGTCGACCTCTTGATCTCTTGGTGTAATTTTGGGCAAAAAAAGTTTTAATTGAGTAGCTCTTTTTGGCTTTTTTGCCTGGTCCAACCTTCATAAGACCTGAATGTGGAATGTTTTACATTTGATTTTATATTTGTAATAAATTCTATTGAAAACGTTTTTTTACATATTTATGTGTCTGCCCTCTTTGTACCAGTAAAGTCTACTTATACTTCTGTTCTAATTTAGAAATGTCCAAAATTTTGTCCAACTGAGGTGGCACCTCCTCCTTGGGTTTTAGACGATCTTCCTGGAGATGTTTAAGGATCTTAGCAACCTTCCGAATCAATTTCAGCTCCTCATCTTCCTCCTTCCTAGTTTCAGCCTTCAATTTTTTTCGAGAACGTTTTCTGGAGTCATCACCTTGTTCTTCTCTTTTTCAGATTTTTCTTTTACATCAAAATAGTTTTTCTTTTTGGGTTCAACAAAAGTTTGCCAGTGAGAAGTTTCTGAAACGTGTGTGCTGGAGCTATGACCACACACGCTACAAGTTCCCTTCAAACTGAGAACTTCACAAGAACAAACCAAGGGGGTCAAAATACATGAGGCAGTCTTGGTGTAGAGCTACACTCATGGCAGTTGGTTGAGTATTCAGTGGAGTCTATCGTTCTTTTTACAAATTCTGTAACTTTAAACTTAAAATGCTTATCCTCTTCAACCTCCACCTTATGGTCATTCGTCTCTCTCTGTTTGTTGCAGTTCCTGATGTTTCCCAGTCACCTCCTCAATTTTTCAGACAAGTCCATCCAAAGTTTCCTTCAACAGATTGAAGTCCATCCAAAGTTACCTCCAAAGCATTTCTTTTGCTAAACTTAAATATTTACTGGCTATTTTTGGCAAAAAATATAAAATAAATTTCTTGATGCTTTCCATTGCCATCTTCCAGTGCCCTAGGTAAGTCACGTAGACATAGTCTTCCACTTCACCGGGGCGGTTATTTGAGTACACCATGCTATTATTGACCTTAAAGTACACAGGTTGTCTATCTTCAGATTTCGCACAGGGAACGTCCGCCTCCATAATTGCTGAGAGAACATTCAGTTCCTGGACATAAGCGAAGGTTGTGAAGAAGACTATATTCTCCTTGATGCCATTCCCAAAAATGGAAAAATTGTCGTCAAAGATGTACAACTGTGTTGGAGTTAACCAAGCCAAAAGTTGACTGAACCACGTGTTATTTGAATACACAATGCTATTATTGACCTTAAAGTACACAGGTTGTCCATCTTCAGATTTCGCACTGGGAACGTCAGCCTCCATAATTGCTGAGAGAACATTTGGTTCCTGGACATCAGCGAAGGTTGTGAAGAAGACTATATTCTCCTTGATGCCATTCCCAAAAATGGAAAAATTGTTGTCAAAGATGTGTTGGAGTTAACCAAGCCAAAGTTGACTGATCCACAAAACAAATTGCATAAATTTCTGTGAATTTGCATTGATAAAAAAATTCTCGTATCTTTCCTATGATTTTCTCATCATAGTTTATCCCTCTTGGGTCTCCAAACGCCGGAGTGTCAATGAAGGTTATGGAGTATGGGATTCCGAAGTAATATTCATGGTTGATTTGGTAGATGGTGACACTCAATGTTTGGTTGTGAGCTGCAGTTATTTGGAGCCGGTGATGATCCTTCCAATCCACGGCAAAGATGTAGTTGATTATAGCATTAATCAGGGTTGTTTTACCAGATCCAGTTTTACCAACCATCATGATCACTTTGTTTTCCCTATCGGCCTCCAGTGACATCCTGTATATGGTCAGAGGTCCAGCCTGGTTTGTGCTGCTCAGGTACTTGCCTAGTTTTGGTACGACAGACCTTTTACGATCTTCTACCCATGAAGGGTAGCGTTCAGTACCAATAAAATCAACATACAAACAATTATTAACACTATACAGTCACTAGGGGGTTGATTTACTAAAACTGGAGAGTGAAAAATCGGACGCAGCTGTGCATGGTAGCCAATAACTTCACCTTGTTCAATTGAGCTTTCACAAAAAACAAAAAATTCTCCAGCTCAATGCTGACAGTAGTAGTAGTAACACTAAGTAGTAGTAGTCAATACTTCTGTCAGATTGTAGCATCAGGAAGACTCCACGTGGTGCCCTCACCTCACATGATACCATCACACCCAGGGCAGCTGCCCCTCCTGCCCACCCCTAGTCCTGGCCCAACAGCTGTTCATGGTAGCCAGTACAATTCCCCCCCCCCTCCCTCATAGACAAACCTCAGATACTGAGTGGCAGATGTCTGTGAGATGTTCTTCCTTGCAAGCTCATCCTCATCTTGATGCATCACAGTTGAGGGGGAGCCTAGGGAAAGCTGCTTTGCACAGTTTTGACAGGCAGCCGGCAGGGAGAGGTGTGGGGGTATAGGATGATGGCCATGGGGACCCACACTACAGATGCGAATGACTATCAGATTGTGACTGAGCAGGCTTTGCTTCCCACCATCTACCCACATTCTTTGCTGGGAGGAGATGGGGGGGGGTAAGCTTCTCAATCCTGATCTGACATAAGGAGTGTGGCAGAAAGAGGAGGGAGAACCTTCTCCTAGCTCTCTCCTACTCTCCAGCTCAATGCTGTCAGCAGTGGCGACACTGTTGTCAATACTCCATGTGGTGCCCCCCCCCACCTCACATGATAGCATCATGTCCAAGGCAGCCACCCCTCCTGCCCACCCCTAGTCCCGGCCCTGCAGCTGATCATGATAGCCAATCGTCTTTTAACTTGAGCTTGTTCAATTAAGCTTTAACAATGAAACCTGGAAGCTGATGGTTTCTATGCAGAGCTGTACCAGATTTTGCACTCTCCAGTTTTAGTAAATCAACCCCTATAAGACAACAAACATTGAATATTATGCAAGCATATAACCAGACGCCTATGGGGGAGGGGGGCTAAAATGAACCAAAATAAAAGTCCCCCTCATAATTAGTGAGAAACATAAGAAGGGGGGCTAAGGCTGCCAGCCTGCCCTACTTTTGCCTGCCACCCAGGGCCTTCTTTAATGTTCATTGGACCCTGGGCAACATTTTTCTTGGGGGCCCCCCCCCCCCCCATGCAATTTCGCTCTCCACCTGCTCTGAGACATACAATAAATATCAGCTAGACTTAAAATCAGTTTACTGTATCAGATCAGGCAGTGATTGCGATTGGTTGCCAGAGGTTACAGCATATCATTACCACTTACGGACTGGTTGCTAGAGGTTACAGCACACATTACGGCACACTGATTAGTTGCTAGAGGTTACAGCACATGATTTATTCTTGTTGATTGGTTTCTAGAGATTACTGTACAGTAATACTGCTCACTGATTGGTTGCTAGAGGTTACAGCACATCATCTCTTCACTGCAGGGGGGCATGGTATATATATGAATGCCGACGGCCTCAGCTATTTACATATGAATCCCGCCGCTATTTACATATGAATTCTCCCGTTATCTACATATGAATGCCGGTTATTTACATGTAAACACAGGGTCTGCAGGTGAGTTATCTGTACACAATAGGGCACAGCTGGGCAGCATTAGTAGCAGCACTTCACACTAAGATATCAGGACACAGCATATGACTAAAACTTCAAGGGACAAGGGAATTTAAACTGGGATATTTGGCAAGTATGAGGCAGCTGCTTTGGGCCCCACAACAATGACAGGGTCCAGGGCAGCTGCCCCTTTTGCCCTGCCTTAAAGATGGCCCTGTGGCCACCCAGCTGGCATGCTTGAATAAGGGCCTGGTTAGAATATTAAGGGGAACCCCATGCCATTTTTCCCTGTTTTTTTTTATTTAAAGCAGGGTTCTCCAAACTATGGGCAGCTACAGGACTTTATCTGGACCGTAGATGATGTGGCCAGTCTCTGCTTCCTTCCACCACCACCAACTGATGTGCACAGTCTCCCCACCATGCAGTCTCTAGTACAGGAGTGCAGGACTGAGATGTAAGGGGGAGCTCTGATGGGGACCTAAATGTAAGATGGGACTCTAATGGGGACCCTGATGTAAGGGGAACTCTGATGTGGACTCTGATGGGAACCTTAATGTAACTGAGGGGACTGAAGAAAACTTTCGCTCGTCTATAATAATGACATGGAATTAGAACCAAACGGTTAGCCAATTTCTGCTTGGACTTGAGCATTTGGGTTGTTTGTACCATATAGTCAGGAGGTATTGCTTTTGGCCTCTGTAGGGAAATAATATGTCTAATACACATGGACCTTAGCTTTCCATGTGACCAGTGATAAATCCAAGCAGAGCACCCCTTGTTATTATTTGCGTTATTTTTGTGGTTCACACAACACCATTCTAGTTTCCACCAACTTAGTGAAGCTTAACCACATGAAGAGCGGCCATTTTCTGGCACTTTTTGTTTACATGTGAAAATCTTTTTTTCTTTTTGCTAGAAAATTAGTTAGAACCCCCAAACATGATATATATTTTTTAAAACAGATGCCTTAGAGAATAAATTTGGGGGTTTTGAATTTTTTTTTGTCACACGGTACTTGCACAGCATTTTTTCAAAGGCAGTTTTTGGGGAAAAAAATGAAAATTTATTGTCAAATACTTACCGTAATTTTCCTTTCCTGATGGACTCCATGGCAGCCTACGTGTGGGTTGACCCTGCCTCCTCTCCAATGCTATAGGACCCCATTCACATAAATGAACACTCACCACTCCACACGGTGTTCCGTAACTAGCCTACTCATATGACTCATGGGTGGGAACTCCATTTGCCATGGAGTCCATCAGGAAAGGAAAATTACGGTAAGTATTTGACAATAAATTTTCCTTTTTCCTGACAGACTCCATGGCAGCCTACGTGTGGGAAACAACTAGCCAACCACACGGGTGGGTATGCTTAAACAAAAAACATTTCATTTGATCTATCAGCCGATAAGATCTTTAAACCAAAATTTACAGAGGATAAAGAAGCAGGTTCAATACAGTAGTGTGACATGAACGTATTAATAGAGGACCAAGAAGCCGCCTTGCAGATTGTGTCAGGAGCCACATGCCGGGCCGCTGCCCACGAGGCTGCCATTCCCCTGGTAGAGTGAGCCGTCACCGCCTCTGGAGGAGCCAAGCCCTTCACCCTATATGCTTGTTGTATAGTTCTTACAATCCAGGTGGTCAGCGTCCTGGTTGAAGCTTTCTTCCCCTTGTTGCTACCTGAGTGCAGAATAAGATGATGAGCGTCTGAAGGGGGAAGTAATAAGAAGATATTCCTTCAGGGCTTCTCCAATATCCAAAGGATGAACATCATTCGAACCCGGTGACCTGAAGGTGGGCAAGACAATTTCTTGATTTTGATGAAACACCGAAGTAACCTTTGGATTAGACCCCAACATGGGAATGAGGACTACCCGGTCCGGAAAAATGTCAAAAAGGGTTTTTCGAAGCCCAAGGATCTAATCTCTGAGACCCTTTTGGCTGATGTGACCGCAACTAAGAAAGCAACTTTTGCTGAAAAGTCTTTAACAGAAAGTGGGGATGGCCGCAACGTACTTAAACCCGAGATTGAATCCAGGACCAGGGGAAGATCCCACTTGGGAAATCTAGGCTTTCTTTGGGGTTTAAGTCTTGAGGCTCCCCGGAAGAATTGACGAATCAATGGATGCACTGCCCTAAAAGGTACCTGAGAAGGCCGACAGAGCCGATACTTGCACTCTGAGGGAGCTTATTGACAAAGGAAGATCAAGGCCAGTCTGCAAGAAGCCGAGAATGTCCTGGACTCCTGGATGTTCAAAAGATCTATTTGAGGATGAACAGAAATCAACGAATTTGGTCCAGATTCTGCCATAAACCTTGTTCATACTCGATCTGCTTGCACTCATAAGGGTGGAAATTACACTTGAAGCACACCCGATGGATTCCAGCCTCTTCCTCTCAAGAACCAGACCATCAGTCTCAGAACTGCCGGGCAAGGGTGCAGGACTGCACCCTGAGAGAGAAGGTCCAGCCTGAGAGGGAGAGGTATGAGATCTCGAACACTGAGTTGGACCAGGAGGGGAAACCAAGGCCTGTTGGGCCAATAGGGAGCTACTGTCATGACCTCTACTGCTTCCACTCAGAGCCTCTGAAGGAATCTGAGGATCACGGGAAGTGGAGGGAAGGCATACGCCCTCCTGAACCTCCACTGGTCCGTCAGGGCATCCGTCCCGCAGGCTTAACTGCAATGACTTAGTGTGTAGAATTTCTCCATCTTGAAATTGCAGGGAGAGGCAAACAGATCTACCTCTGGTCTGGATTGACCCCCAACGACAGAATCCACTTGAAGGTTTGAGCATGAAGGGACCATTCATTGTTGTCCAGCTGAGTCCGGGACAGAAAATCCGCTTGAGAGTTCTGAACCCCGGTACAAAAACCGCTGAAATGTTCACCAGGATTTTCTGTGCCCATGATAGGATAGGTTCGACCTCCTGGAGAAGAGTAGAGCTCTGAGTACCCCCTGCCTTTTCACATAGGAGACTGCCGTGGTGTTGTCCATCCTTAATAACACCGATTTCCCCTTCAAAAGATGAGAGAAGTGCTGGAGAGCACACCAGGCTGCTCGGAGTTCTAGGACATTCAAACCTGGCACAGGGAGACAAGCATCCCACTTGCCTTGTGCAAGGTTCGATCCGCAGAGAGCCCCCCAACCGGTCCCACTGGCGTCGGTCGTGACCGTGACCCAGGAGATGGGGATGATGGAATGACAGTTCAGCAGGTTCTTGTACTGTAGCCACCAAAAGAGGCTCTTCCTCATGGTTGTGGTTATATGAATACTTTGATTTTTGTCTCCTGACTTCCACTGCCTGAGAAAACCTGCCTGGAAGGGGCGTAGCCTCCACAAAGCCCACTTTACCATCGGAGCCGTTGAGACCATCGTACCTATGATCTTGAGACACTGAGAAGCTTTTAGATGCTTAGTGTGTAGGGCCCGAGAGACTCTTTCTTGTATTATTGGAATTTTTTCGTCCGGGAGAGAGATAGTACTCTGCAGAGTGTCGAATTGGGCTCCTAGATATATTAGCCCCTGGACTGGCTCTAGATGACTTTTTGCCAAGTTCAGAAGCCACCCGAAACCGGACAGAGTAGAAATCACCTGCTCCCGATGTTCCAGCAACTATTCTCTGCCTTGGGACAGAACCAGCAGGTCGTCCAGGTAATGGGACAGTCAAATATCCTTTAACCTGATAAGAGCCACTACGGTCAGGAGAACCTTTGAAAAAACTTGGGGAGAGGTCGTCAACCCGAAGAGGAGGCAAATAAATTGGAGATGGTCTTGACCAACGTGGTATCTTAGGAATTTTTGGAAACAAGCGTCCTTCAGGTCGATCAAAATCATCCAGTCCCCTGGCTGTATGCTCACCTTCGCAGACTGGGGGCTGGAAGAACCCAGTGAGACTGAAGCAGCAGCCTGGTTTTTAAAATCCCCGCCTGTGACGTCACAGCTCCCCCACCTCGCGCCTGCGCCGTGGAGGGATGGCCATACTGTGCCTGCGCGGCCGCTATCTGCTCAGCCGAACCGTGCATGCGCTAACCAAGCCTCAGTTTCGAGAGAGGCCAATGCGCATGCACGGCCCGCCGAGCCGGCCAGAACGCGGAAGTCAATACGGCGAGCTGGAACGCAGAAGCGCTCCAGACGCCATACAGGGGGAAAACAGGATGCCAGGGAGAAAAACCTAAACATATACAAATATATGACTGCCATGGAGAAAGGAAAAACACAGCAGACCTTGCCAGCCTTTGCCGTCTTGATCGTTCGTCCGAAGGGCATACAGAGGCAACCACCCTCACACAGGGGACCATCCAGCCTCAAAGCTACTCGCCCGCCCATGGCTGGGTACTGAGCTGCACCGCACAGGTATGCCAAAGGAGAAAATCCGAAATCCAAACGAACAGCATGTGAAGGTCCATATGGAGGAGGACAAAAAAGGAACACCGTGTGGAGTGGTGAGTGTTCATTTATGTGAATGGGGTCCTATAGCATTGGAAAGGAGGCGGGGTCAACCCACACACAGGCTGCCATGGAGTCTGTCAGGAAATACACTTTTTAAAATTTAAATGCAAAAAAAACACAACACATAACCCATTTTTTTTGTGGAAAATATAAAAGATGATGTCACACAAAGCAAATAGATGCCAAACATGTCGTGCTTTAAAATTGCGCATGCCCGCACAACGACGACAACCAATGTAAATCATATTATCCATAGGTAACTCTAAACGCCTTTATAGGTTGTATCACTTTAGATGTACAGAGAAGGTCCAGTGCTAGAATTACCGCCAATGATATGATGTTCACGGTGATGCCTCACATGTGTGGGGCGATCGCGGTTTGCACGCGTGCAGCACCGACGCGCGCGTTCGCCTTTGCGCACTAGCACAGGGAATGGGGGCACTTTGAAATGTAACATTTTTATTTATTTATTCATTTAGATTTTTTTTATACTGTTATTTTAACTATAACTTCAGCCCCGGAATGACCAGGCCATTTTTTTCTGATTCGGCACTGCGTCGCTTTAACTAACAATTGCACGGTCGTGCAAAGTTTTACCCTAACAAAATTGCCTTTTTTTCCCACAAGTAGAGATTTCTTTTGGTGGTATTTGATCACCTCTGCGGTTTTTATTTTTTGCACTATAAACAATATTTTTGAAGTTGATTTTGAAAAAAAAACACAATATTTTGTACTTTTTGCTATAATAAATATCCTAAATTTTTTGTTAAAAAAGCAATTTTTCTCCTCAGTTTAGGCCGATACGTATTCTTCTACATATTTTTGGTAATAAAATTCGCAATAAGCGTATAGTTGGTTTGGGCAAAACTTATAGCGTCTACAAAATAGGGGAAATATTTATGGCATTTTTATTATTATTTTTATTTTTTTTACTGGTAATGACCATGATCAGCATTTTTTATCGGGCCTGCGGCATTGTGGCGGACAGATCGGACACTTTTGACACATTTTTTTGGGCTATTGACAATTATACAACGATCAGTTCTATAAAAATGCATTGATTACTGTGTAAATGTCCCTGGCAGGGAATGGGTTAACACTAGTGGGGGGCGATCAAGGGGTTAACTGTGTTCCCTGACTGTGTGTTCTAACTGTAGGGTGAGGGGGTTATAGGAGATGACAGATCGTTGTTCCTAGCTAGTAGGAACTCGCGATCTGCATCTCCTCTCCTCACAGAATATGGATTTGTGTGCTTACACACACCCACATCCTTGTTCTGGCTCTCGTGTCCACAATTGCGCGTCATCGCGACCGCCGGCCCCCCGCATCGGCTCCCCCGCAGTGCAGTGGGCGCACGCACGCGCCTGCTATGCCGGCTTAAGGGAGCCGAAGTACAGCTACCTGGAAGGTGTCCAAAGGGGGAGTCCCAGACTTCCTCCCAGTGCTCCCCATCCAACTCCGGCAGCTCCGACACCCAGAAGTCACAAAGCCTCTCCAAACCGTGATGTACGTAAGCTCGTAACATCATATATAAAAAAAAATATTGTAGTACCTTTCATCTCAGTACAGAAACAGGAGCATCTCATATTCGAACGGCCGTAGCTTTCAGCGTGCTAGTGTCAGACCGCCTGACATGTTTCGTCCAACAGGATATCATCAGAGGCGTGGCTACTCGACGCTTGCACGCCCTTAAATCCTAACATCCAATGACGTCCAACCTGGAAGGACCAGCCCCCCGGGAAGACACGTTCATAAAGAACAGAGTGAGTGGGACGCGGCGCACACCACGTCTGCGCTCCACTAACAGGACCCGGTGCGATTTAACAGCCAATGACGCGCATCCCGGGAATCCCCACGTGAAGCTGCATACACCGGAAGTGATGTCAATGGAGAGCAGAGAATACTGCGCTTGCGCTCCACCGACAGGAAATCTAATGGATAAGACAATGCTCCTAAAGGGGAGAAACGCACAAACCGGACATAATGAGTGGCCGGGCACAACCCAACAAGAGCACTGAATAAAAATACTATTAGAATAAACAATATGCAAACATAGATATAAATAAAATGATTATGGTTAAGTCGATGTAGGTGGATATTGAAGAAAAGGGGAGGGTGAAGAGATACAACAAGGGGTACTCCAAACCCCGTTGAATCGAAATCACCTCAAGGGTTCTTATGACTATTACGGTACCCCATAATGTAAAAGATCATAAGTAAAAAAGGGAAATAACATTTATTAGAAAATATACAAGGAAAATTGAATCAATAATTCACAATACAAATGAACAACACAAAGTTTTACAATACAAAAACATTAAAAGGCTGGGTATTAGCCCCCATAGACAAATGGGGATATGATGTAGGTGTGGACATGACCTCAACTAGTTTCGCGGCTTTCACTGCTTCCTCAGGAGGCATCAACCTATAAACATCTGAAGAGAAATATAATATAGAAATATAACAATACAAATATACATAATTACACAAAAGATCATAACAGAAAATGTTGGGAGTATTTGATTGTTTATGCGACTCACCGACAAACCCAGAATGGAGTAGCAGGCGGCAAGAACTAAGACACCCATAGATGGGTGTTGCACCTGGGGGCAGGCACAGTGGGTAATTATGTGTGCAGGTATGGTTCTAAGAAATAATAAATACAATGAGGTAAATATAAATGTCGGGGGGTCCTTGAAGGGGCTCATATCTATAACCACCAGAGAAAGAAGATAAGAAGGTAGGTGAATATTATTAATATAGAAGGCCACCCACAGCGACCACCATCTGACACAACTAATAAAACCATGAACCATCTAGTGGCAGATTAGAAGAAAATCTAAATCAGTTTAATCTTTTCCTTACTGGTTTCAACCTGTAGGGCAATGCCCAAAGAATTATCATTGAGCTGTAGTGATGGCCGAACGGTTCGCCCGGCGGTCGTTTCGCGGCGAATTTCCGACATTCGCGGTCCGCACGTTCGAACGCCTTTTTCCGTCGTTCGCCGCGGCGGACTTACGTGTTTAATGTATACAAGAACTTTAACCTTTGGTGACACGTTTATCATGTGATACAGGACAGCCAATTGAGACATGACAGCACATGGACACTTGTACATTCCCCCTAACCTATAAATACACCCGATCCGGTGGCCATTTTACATTCTTTCTTCTGTTAAGATAGGGACAGGTTCCTGTGTGGAGTAGGGAGAGATAAACCACTAGCTATTTGGTACACAAAAGTTCTTTTCAGGACTGGTATAGGTGTTAGGTGTTGATAGGTTTGCTGTGCTGCTGATTCTTGCAGCAGCCTGAGTGTCTTTTGTTAGTTTAGAGAAAGGGAAAGGACGGTGTATGCTACAGGGACAGCCAGATTAGTCTTTCATCATCATCATCATCATCATCATCATTAGCTGTTACTATCAAGGTCCACAAAAGAGCTGTTCCAGTAACCACTAATCGTTCTCTTTTTTTGCCAATTTGTATAGGGACAGGAAGGAAGCAGTGTTGTCAGGCAGTGAGGGTAATTTTAAAGACTTGCTGTTATTATTAGTTCCACAAAGGTTCTTTTCAGGACTGGTATCAGTGGTACAGTAATAGGCTTGTACATGTATAATATTCTTTCTTCCAAATATAGAAAGGATATTATACTTGACTGCTGCCCTTCTGCTGCAGTCTGCTAAACATTCACAACTCACTTGTTCCACAAAAGTTCTTATAAGGACTGGTAACTTGGTATAGGGTGCTACGGTACATAGGCTTGAGTGCGGTACAGTCTGCTGTTCTGTAAGGACCGCTATCGGTCCACAATAGATAGGGTTGACGTGCACCACTGCTGACCGCTGCCCTATACTGCAGCAGTCCTTCAGCGGTATAGGGACTGACGTACAGTCTGCTAATCACTAACACACAACCTGCTTGTTCCACAAAAGTTCTTATAAGGACTGGTAACTTGGTATAGGGTGCTACGGTACATAGGCTTGAGTGCGGTACAGTCTGCTGTTCTGTAAGGACCGCTATCGGTCCACAATAGATAGGGTTGACGTGCACCACTGCTGACCGCTGCCCTATACTGCAGCAGTCCTTCAGCGGTATAGGGACTGACGTACAGTCTGCTAAACACTAATACACAACCTGCTTGGTCCACAAAAGTTCTTATAAGGACTGGTAACTTGGTATAGGGTGCTACGGTACATAGGCTTGAGTGCGGTACAGTCTGCTGTTCTGTAAGGACCGCTATCGGTCCACAATAGATAGGGTTGACGTGCACCACTGCTGACCGCTCACCTATACTGCAGCAGTCCTTCAGCGGTATAGGGACTGACGTACAGTCTGCTAATCACTAACACACAACCTGCTTGTTCCACAAAAGTTCTTATAAGGACTGGTAACTTGGTATAGGGTGCTACGGTACATAGGCTTGAGTGCGGTACAGTCTGCTGTTCTGTAAGGACCGCTATCGGTCCACAATAGATAGGGTTGACGTGCACCACTGCTGACCGCTGCCCTATACTGCAGCAGTCCTTCAGCGGTATAGGGACTGACGTACAGTCTGCTAATCACTAACACACAACCTGCTTGTTCCACAAAAGTTCTTATAAGGACTGGTAACTTGGTATAGGGTGCTACGGTACATAGGCTTGAGTGCGGTACAGTCTGCTGTTCTGTAAGGACCGCTATCGGTCCACAATAGATAGGGTTGACGTGCACCACTGCTGACCGCTGCCCTATACTGCAGCAGTCCTTCAGCGGTATAGGGACTGACGTACAGTCTGCTAAACACTAATACACAACCTGCTTGGTCCACAAAAGTTCTTATAAGGACTGGTAACTTGGTATAGGGTGCTACGGTACATAGGCTTGAGTGCGGTACAGTCTGCTGTTCTGTAAGGACCGCTATCGGTCCACAATAGATAGGGTTGACGTGCACCACTGCTGACCGCTCACCTATACTGCAGCAGTCCTTCAGCGGTATAGGGACTGACGTACAGTCTGCTAATCACTAACACACAACCTGCTTGTTCCACAAAAGTTCTTATAAGGACTGGTAACTTGGTATAGGGTGCTACGGTACATAGGCTTGAGTGCGGTACAGTCTGCTGTTCTGTAAGGACCGCTATCGGTCCACAATAGATAGGGTTGACGTGCACCACTGCTGACCGCTGCCCTATACTGCAGCAGTCCTTCAGCGGTATAGGGACTGACGTACAGTCTGCTAAACACTAATACACAACCTGCTTGGTCCACAAAAGTTCTTATAAGGACTGGTAACTTGGTATAGGGTGCTACGGTACATAGGCTTGAGTGCGGTACAGTCTGCTGTTCTGTAAGGACCGCTATCGGTCCACAATAGATAGGGTTGACGTGCACCACTGCTGACCGCTCACCTATACTGCAGCAGTCCTTCAGCGGTATAGGGACTGACGTACAGTCTGCTAATCACTAACACACAACCTGCTTGTTCCACAAAAGTTCTTATAAGGACTGGTAACTTGGTATAGGGTGCTACGGTACATAGGCTTGAGTGCGGTACAGTCTGCTGTTCTGTAAGGACCGCTATCGGTCCACAATAGATAGGGTTGACGTGCACCACTGCTGACCGCTGCCCTATACTGCAGCAGTCCTTCAGCGGTATAGGGACTGACGTACAGTCTGCTAATCACTAACACACAACCTGCTTGTTCCACAAAAGTTCTTATAAGGACTGGTAACTTGGTATAGGGTGCTACGGTACATAGGCTTGAGTGCGGTACAGTCTGCTGTTCTGTAAGGACCGCTATCGGTCCACAATAGATAGGGTTGACGTGCACCACTGCTGACCGCTGCCCTATACTGCAGCAGTCCTTCAGCGGTATAGGGACTGACGTACAGTCTGCTAAACACTAATACACAACCTGCTTGGTCCACAAAAGTTCTTATAAGGACTGGTAACTTGGTATAGGGTGCTACGGTACATAGGCTTGAGTGCGGTACAGTCTGCTGTTCTGTAAGGACCGCTATAGGTCCACAATAGATAGGGTTGACGTGCACCACTGCTGACCGCTCACCTATACTGCAGCAGTCCTTCAGCGGTATAGGGACTAAGAGTTTTGTCACAGGGTCATTTAAAAAATGACATGCAGAGGAAGAGGCAGGCCCTTCCGCAGGGGTGGTAGGGGTAGGGCAGGAGCAACAGGCTTGAGCCAAAGTGGGAAGTTGCAGAAGGTGCGTTCAATTACTTTAAAGGATGCACCAGACTTGGTTGAGTGGCTCGCTCAGCCTTACTCTTCTGCACCCTCCTCATCCTCTCGATCTGCACCCTCTTCTTCACTCTCTGCTATGTGCACCCCCAAAGACACTACCACCAACAACACGACCACCACCACCACCACCACATACCTTCCGCTTGAGTCACTGGAATTATTTTCCGATCCATATCAAGAGGACATTTCTGATGCGCAGCCACTCTTGGTATTGGATCAGGAAGAGGAGGTAGCAACAAGCGCTACTCAGCAGTCTGACGCCAGTACCCAGATCAGCCCAAGGAGGAGGTTGGTCCCCGGTGTTGCTGCCTACTCCGAGATCTCTACTTATAGCGGTGGGGAAGGTGACGTTGATGATGACGTGTCTAGTGATGTCACGTGGGTGCCCACAAGAGAGGAAGAGGAGGGGAGTTCAGAGGGAGATATGGACCAGCAGATAGGGAGGAGAAGCAGCAATGACTTACATTGCACAGCAGGGACAAAGCAGACTGCAAATGTATCAGGAGCGAGTCATCGACCATGTACGGTCACATCTGGCGCTCCCAGGACACCGGCACATGGCTCCGCAGTGTGGGCTTTTTTTAACGTGTCCGCTGCTGACAATAGCGTTGCCATCTGCAATCTTTGCAGTCAACGCGTTAGTCGCGGTAAGCCCAATACTCACCTAGGGACGACCGCCTTAAGAAGGCACATGAGCAGCCATCACCGAGCCCAGTGGGAGCAACGGAACACACAAAGCCACACTGCAGGCTCTCACCGTCCAGCCTCGTCTTCTACTTCTCCTTCTCCTCTCTCCTCACAATTGTCCTCCACTCCACCTTCCATCACGCCAAGCTCACATTTTTCTGCAAAAAGGCAGGCTTCCGTGGGCCTAATGTTTGAGCGTAAAAAAATGATGATGCCGGATAACCCTCTTGCCCAACGGTTGGCGGCTGGCTTGTCAGAACTCATAGCCCGCCAACTACTGCCATATAAACTGGTGGACTCGGAGGCCTTTCGCAAATTTGTGGCCATTGGAACACCACAATGGAAGGTCCCAGGAAGGAAGTATTTCTCAGAGAAGGGCATCCCAGAGCTATATGGCCATGTTCAGCGGCAAGTGAATGTATCTCTGGCACACAGTGTCGGTGCCAAGATACATCTGACCACAGACACGTGGTCTAGCAAACACGGGCAGGGAAGGTATATCAGTTTTACTGCCCACTGGGTGAACCTTCTGACGGCCGTCAAGCATGTAACCCGTGGCACCCGTGTAGATTTGGTTTTACCGCCACGGATTGCATGCAGGCCTGACTCTTCTTCTCCTCCTCCTACTCCATCCTCCTCCCTCTCCTCCTCAGCTGCCTCCTCCTTTTCCGCTGCTAGCGTCTCTTCCACTGCACCGCCCAAGCTCCCCAGAACCTATTCCACATGCCAGGTGAGACGTTGCCATGCCGTGCTGCGTCTGTTGTGCCTGGAAGCAAAGAGCCACACTGGCCCGGCACTCCTTTCAGCTTTGCGTTCACAGGCAGATGAGTGGCTAACACCGCTCAATTTGACAGTTGGTAAAGTGGTGTGTGACAACGGTGCCAATCTGCTTAGCGCATTGAAACAGGGCAAAATCACGCACGTGCCGTGCATGGCACACGTCTTAAACTTGGTCGTGCAGCGATTCCTTGTCAAATACCCTGGGGTCCAGGACATCTTGCGGCAGGCAAGGAAAATCTCGGCCCATTTCAGAAGATCTTACACGGCCATGGCTCGCCTTGCTGACATTCAGCGGCGACACCATCTGCCGGTCAGACGTCTTATTTGCGATTGCCCGACGCGATGGAACTCAACCTTCTATATGCTTGATAGGCTGCTCCAGCAGAAACGTGCAGTTAACGTCTACCTGTATGAACTCTGCGAAAGAAACGGTTCTGGGGAGCTGGGTTTTTTTTCACCGCGCCAGTGGCTGCTCATGCGCGACACATGCAGACTTCTGCGGCCATTTGAGGAGATCACCAAACTGGTCAGTCGCAGCCATGGCGCCATCAGTGACATGGTACCTTATGCCTTCTTTCTGGAGCGTGCATTGCGTCGTGTCATTGATCAGGCTGTGGAGGAGCAGGAGCGGGAAGATGAGGAAGTCGCAATGCTGGATGAATTCCCAGGGGGGGCTACTCTATCTGAGACAAGTCAACAACAGGAGTCTGATGAGGAGTCAGAGGAGGATGGTGCCGGGGCGGATGAGCAGGAGCAAGAAGAGCATGCTTTAAACCTTTCTGGGATCCCTGTTGTGCGAGGATGGGGAGAGGAGAATGAAGAGGACGACATTATCCTGGATGATGAGCAGGAGCCAGGCCACCACACCGCTTCCACTTTAGTGCAAATGGGGGCCTTCATGCTCCAGTGTTTTAATAGGGACCCCCGTATAAAAAGCATGAGGGTCAAGGACCAGTACTGGGTGGCAACGTACTTAGACCCCCGGTACAAACACAAAATGGCGGAAATGTTACCGCCGTCGCAGAGGGCTGTCAGAATGCAGCACTTCCAGGCCTTGCTTCGAGAAATGCTGCATTCTGCTTTTGCGTGCGCTGGCAGAGGAGCAATTCCCACTCCCAGAGAAGGATTTGCGGGTACCAATCCAACAGCGCCTGCAAGAAGAGGCCGGTTTGAAGATGTGTTGGTGACTTCGGATATGAGGTCATTCTTTCAGCCGACCCATCGACAGGTGTCATCCGGATCCAGCATCAGGGAACGCCTAGACCGTCAGGTGTCCGACTACATTGGGTTAACGGCCGATGTGGACGCTCTGAGGAGTGATGAACCCCTAGACTACTGGGTGGGCAGGCTTGACCTCTGGCCAGAGCTTGCCCAATTTGCAATCGAACTGTTGGCTTGCCCCTCATCCAGTGTCCTGTCCGAAAGGACGTTCAGCGCAGCAGGGGGGATTGTGACCGATAAGCGTACTCGCCTAGCTCACCACAGTGTTAACTACCTCACATTTCTAAAAATGAATGAGGCATGGATCTCGGAGGAATTCAACACATGTGACCAGTAGACCATGTATATGTCTATAAACTATTTTTTTAATCAAGCACACAGACCTTCTTAATTCATTTGGCTCACTTCCTTGACCCAAAAAAGCACACCGTACTATATGCCCCTACCCTCCTCTTTGAAGAGGTTGAGCGGTGTCATATTTCTACTGGGGCTGCTTATGATATCCCTGTGCTGTGCTGACTTCCTCCTGGGGGTTCTTATTATGAAGGGATCACACTATCCCTGTGCTGTGCTGACTTCCTCCTGGGGGTTCTTATTATGAGGGGATCACACCATCCCTGTGCTGTGCTGACTTCCTCCTGGGGCTGCTTACGGTGCTGCTGTCAGTGCTGTATGTCACGGTGCTGCTGTCAGCGCTGTATGTCACGGTGCTGCTGTCAGCGCTGTATGTCACGGTGCTGCTGTCAGCGCTGTATGTCACGGTGCTGCTGTCAGCGCTGTATGTCACGGTGCTGCTGTCAGCGCTGTATGTCACGGTGCTGCTGTCAGCGCTGTATGTCACGGTGCTGCTGTCAGCGCTGTATGTCACGGTGCTGCTGTCAGCGCTGTATGTCACGGTGCTGCTGTCAGCGCTGTATGTCACGGTGCTGCTGTCAGCGCTGTATGTCACGGTGCTGCTGTCAGCGCTGTATGTCACGGTGCTGCTGTCAGTGCTCTGTATTACGGTGCTGCTGTCAGATGCCTCTATCACGGTGCATGTGTCATTCCGGTATGTCACGCTGCTGGTGATCATCTCCTGCACCCTCTTCTTTGCCTACCCTGGTCCCTGACCTTCCCTCTCCTCCATTGCCTTCATTAGCTCCATAGTCCTGAATTGTTAGAACAATTTCCCAAATAAAATAAAAATGCTTGTAGTTATCGATCCCAAATTCACCTCATACATGTATTATGTCATTGTCCAGATGGTGGGACTACGTTTTACCCCCTAATAATTACCACGTGGCCGCAAATTCGACATGAAGGTTTGCAAAGTTCGCCTCCCATTGAAGTCAATGGGGCCCGCGGCGAACGGTCGGTTTCGCGAACGTTTGGGTCCGTTCGCATTTCGCGTTCGCGAAACGTCCCGTCGGAAGTTCGTCCATCACTATTGAGCTGTTGCATAAAGGTAATCAAAGATGTCATATCACCATCCCATAGGAGGAGGATGTCCTCTAGATACCTTTCCCAGAAGACCAATTTGGGTTTTCTGTTGGAGTAGACGACATCCTCCTCCAATTTGGCCATAAACAGGTTTGCCATGCTCGGCGCAAATTTTGCGCCTATGGCAACTATTCTGACTCCGATTGTTGTGAAGCGATCTATCCCTTGTGAGACCTCTACGCCTGGCCTGTATAAGTAGATATAATCACTGAGGACAATCCTCATCAGATAGCTTGAACTCACCAAATACCGATTTCCATCCACAAGATGCTTTTATTCTGAACATGAGATTACAGCAGATGACAGGATACAAACAGATGAACAGGTTGTGGCATTGTGCGGTCCAAAGATGATATTGTCTGTAGCTTACAATGTAGAATACATGTGCCCTGCTACATGAGGCTTGTTACTCCATTGTTGACAGAGGAAGTACAAAACACAGGAAGAAGGGTGGAGCATTATATACAAAGGAAGTATGTCATAACATAAAAGGAAAAAAACTTGAGAACAGAAGTGCATTACTACAAAAGGTCGCTAGATGACAGCATGTGAACTAAACGTAAACGTTCATAGAAAAATGGTTAGAAAAACAATATATACAGTATATATATATATATATATATATATATATATATATATATATATATATATAAAAACTCTGTGCCCTGTTGGGGCAGCACAGCAACACCTCTATCTATCTATATATATATATTTATATATTTACCGGTGAGGGAGTCTGACTAAGCCCTTGTACACACGGTTGGAGAATCCGTCGGAATGTGTCCTATCGGACCGCGTTGTCGGATAATCCGACTGTGTGTGGTATGCATCGGAATGATTCCGTCGGAATATCCGTCGGACCCAATTTTCCAACTTGTTGGAAATATTTTCCGACCAACTGGTTCGATCGGACATATTCCGATCATGTGTAGAGAATTTTGATCGGACCAAGTGCCACGCATGCTCAGATCAAATTCCTACATCAAAGCTATTGGCTACTAGCCTGAACGTAGTCCCGTCGTAACGAAATTACATCATCACGTTCTGAATGATTGTATTTTTCGACAACTTAGTCCGACCGTGTGTATGCAACAGTTTCGGACCAGATCCGACGGGCAAAATCCGACGGACAAAATCCGACGTATTTGGTTGTCAAAATCTCCGACCCGTGTGTACAGGGGCTAAGAGAGAAATCTGGCGTTTAGAAACTCACTGGATCTATAACCTCAAATGTTATATGCCCTATGTGTTGAATGTGGATTGGGATGTAAATAGCTTTATTAATAATTGCTAAACAAGTCTAATGAGTTTGTAAATTCCTCTTGGAATTTATAAATATCTTATACTAGAACCTTTTAGATTTGCCACTAGATAGCCCAGCTATTATTACTATGGTTTTTTTTTAAAATTAATTTATAACAGTTTTAAATAATTGTTGATATTAGTGATTTTGATTCATTATCTTTTTTTTAGTACTATATACCCGATTTAGGTTTTCTTCTAATCTGCCACTAGATGGACCCTTTTATGGTTTTATTAGTTGTGTCGGATGGTGGTCGCTGTAGGGGGGCCTCCTATATTAATAATAACCACCTACATCGACAACCATAATCATTTTATTTATTCTATGTTTGCATATTTATTCTAATAGTAGTTAAAACTATTTTTAGTGTATGTATGTATACAATTTTAATTTATAATTTCAGAATTTGCTGGTTTTATGAAAATGTTGATGTATACTGCTATAAATATATAGGTAGATTTGGATATGTCTACCATTTAACTAGTGATGGGAGTAATTAATGAGGAATGGGTAGTGTGCGGAATCAATTACGGCTCATATGTGAAGATATATATTTGCGATCACATGAAAGTATTTAATTTATTTGGAGACTTTTTATATAGTGTTTTTATAAAAGTTTTCTAAATGTTTTATGGATTTTTTATCAATCGATGGAGTGTACTATGTCTGCATATTTTAATTCAATTTTATATTGCTGCTGGATTATTGTTGCCGATGGGCATATAATTCGCCGGCCCTGTGTTCAGGACGATCTCCGGGCTTCCTGTTTACATGGTTTGCAGGCAGGCAGATGTCACGTGATTCCAGGGCGGTAACATGAGTTCCATAGAAAAAAACGGCTTCTATACCATGAGATCACGCCCTCAGACGATGTCAGGAAGCGACGAAACGCGTCAGTGACGTGATCTCCGTGGTTTACCGGAAGTGATATGTGCGGGTCACGGACAGCTGAAACAAAAGGAAGTACGATCAGACCGCTGGTGCGCACAGACGTTCCATGACTACTACCGGCTGATTGGTGACGTTTGCACAGGCACTTTCTTATTGCTTTAGTGATTTTAATTTATTGTACACGCATATTATAAATGGGTTTATTGGGGATCAATAAATTTATTAACAGCATTACACTATGTGACCAATTTGTTTTTTCCATATGGACCCTTGTATGACATGGCTTCACATCTGGTGGAAGATGTTTCTTTACAACCATAACAACTAACTTATGTTATTCATCACTGAATCACACTGCAGTTCCATCCCCCCACGGTTAGAAACACCTCCCAGGGAACACACTTAACCCCTTGATCGGCCCCTGGTGTTAACCCTTTCCCTGCCAGTGGCATTTACAGTACACAGTACCTGTCACCGTCCATCTTAGTACCCGTGTACCTGTCACAGTCCATCTGAGTACCTGAGCACCTGTCACAGTTCCTATGAGTACCAAGTACCTGAGTACCTGTCACCGCCCTTCAGAGTACCCGAATACCAGTCACCAGCCCATCAGAGTACCCGAGTACCTATCTGTAACCCATCAGAGTACCTCATTACCCTTTCACCTGCCCATCAGAGTACCCGAGAACCTATCTGCAGCCCATGCCTCATAGAATATACATTGGGGTGCTTGCTTTCTAAAATGGGGTGATTTTGTGAGTAATTCCACTGTCCTGGTGCTCAAGGACCTTCAAAAGTGTGATAAGTAGGAGTGAAATGAGTTGTGTAATTTATGCTCCTAGAACACCTGAAGGTACTACTTCAATGTTGAGTAGAGTAGCAGAATGTATTTTGGGGTGTAATTTTTGCTATATACATGCTATGTGTTAGAAATATATTTTTTTCCACATTTTCCAAAAACATTCTGGAAAAAAAGAAACCGTTCAAAAGACTCATTATGCCAGATAGATTATACGTTGGGGTGTTTGCTTTCCAAAATGGGGTCATTTTGTGGGAAATTCCATTGTCTTGGTGCTCCAGGGCCTTCAAAAGTGTAATAGGTTGAGAAATGAGATGTGTAATTTATACTTGTAGAACGCTTGAAGGTACTACTTCAATGTTGGTCCTCTGTATGTGGCCAGGCTGTGTAAACGTCTCACACATGTGGTATCGCCATATTCAGGAAGAGTAGCAGAATGTATTTTGGGGTGTAATTTGTTGTATGCATATGCTGTGTGTGAGAAATAACCTGATATGCCAATTTTGTTTAAAAAAAAAAAAAAAAAAAAAAAAAAGCTTAATTTTGAAAAGAATTGTGGGAAAAAATTACAACTTAAAAAAACTCACCGTTCTACATACTTAATACCTTGGAATGTCTACTTTCTAAAAAGGGGTAATTTGGGGGGGTATTTGTACCTTCCTGACTTTTTATGCCGGCCATACATGGTTCAAATTTCGAACAATTTTTCTTTCGAAAAACGTATCTAATGCAGGCCATACACGGTCGGATTTCGAACTAATTTTCTTTTCAAAATCAGAAAATTTGTTTTTTTTGGTGATCCGATGGCGCCACCATTGATTTTCAAAATTCGGCCGGCCTAGCCTTCAATTTCACCTCATGTTACTACAGAAAATTATTTTCGTGGCCGGGAATCTTCTTTTCTCTCCGTAAATTTTCTTTTCTTATTACATTTCTCGCACGATTCTCCCATCATTGATTTGAAAATCGTTAGTTTTTCAAAAATTTTCCAACATGCCCAATTCCTGAAATTTGATTTCCATACCAAAATCGGCTGTTGCTGCAACCCCCACTAATGGTGTGAAACTCGTACGAAAATTCAAGATATGAGATACACCTGATGTACTGAAGGCCTGATCAGGTGTGATCAGTTTTCAGTGATTGGCACCATAGCTTGCAGAACCTATAACAGCCATTCTCAACAAGGGTTCCTCCAGAGGTGGCTAGGGGTTCCTTGAGCTGTGGCTGATTTACCACCTATTTGATGGTGCCTACATAGTTTTGAGCCTATGCCACTTGGATGAGCCAGTGGTATGACACCAATGATATTTATAGCTCTCTGTAAGGGGGGCATTCTTACCACCACTGTAAACAAGGGCATTCTTCTCACTGACCACCAAAGTAAGGGGCATTGTTCCCACTGACCCCCAATTAATGGGTTTTATCAGAGGTTCCCCGAGACCTGAAAATTACTTTAAAGTGTTCCCCTGGGCTAAAATGGCTGAGAAAGGCTGCTCTATAACTTTCACAAAGACCAAATAATATACACTAATTTGGGTTATTTTTTACCAAAGATATGTAGCAGTATACGTTTTGGCCAAAATTTATGAAGAAAAATTACTAATTAGCAAAATTTTATGACAGAAACAAAGAAAAAGGCATTTTTTCACAAAATTTTATAGTCTTTTTTTATTAATAGCACAAAAAATAAAAAACCGACTAGTGATTAATCGCTTAAGGATAACGATATACGTGGGCAGAATGGCACGGCTGGGCACAATTACGTTCCTATATGTGGTTCTTTAAGTGCCCAGCCGTGGGTCGCTCGAGCGCCGCCGGCGGCGCGCTTGCGACCCGGTCCTAAGCTCCGTGACCGTGGCCGCGGGACCCGATCACCGCTGGTGTCCCGCAATCGGGTCACAGAGCTGAAGAACGAGGAGAGGTCAGTGTAAACAAACCTCTCCCCCGTGCTTCCTAGTGTGGCTGTCACCGATCGTCTCTTCCCTGTTATAGGGAAAGGCGATCAGTGACGTCACATGCCAAGCCACACCCCCCAACAGTAAAAAAAAAAACCACATAACGTCACACATAACCCCTCCTCGCCCCCTAGTGGTTAATTCCTTCACTGCCAGTGTCATTTACACAGGAATCAGTGCATTTAAATAGCACTGATTGCTGTATAAATGACAATGGTCCCAAAAATGTGTCAAAATTGTCCGATGTGTCCGCCATAATGTCACAGTCACAATAAAAATCGCTGATCTCCGCCATTACTAGTAAAAAAAAAATACTAATAAAAATGCTATAAAACTATCCCCTATTTACTAAACGCTATAACTTATACGTTTTGCACAAACCAATCAATAATCGTTAATTCCGATTTTACCAAAAATATGTAGAAGAATACGTATCAGCCTAAACTGAGGAAAAAAAATGTTTTTTTATATATTTTTGGGGGATATTTATTATAGCAAAAAGTAAAAAAAATATTGCTTTTTTTTCAAAATAGTTGCTTTTTTTTGTTTATAGCGCAAACAATAAAAACCGCAGAGGCGATCAAATACCACCAAAAGAAAGCTTTATTTGTGGGAAAAAAAAGGACAAAAATTTCATATGGGTACAGTGTTGCGTGACTGAGTAATTGTCATTCAAACTGTGAGAGCACCGAAAGCTGAAAATTGGTCTGGGCAGGAAGGGGGTGTAAGTGCCCTGCATTGAGGTGGTTAAGGGGGTAAATCCTTCCGGGGGCCTTAACCACTTCCCACCCTGCCAATGCATATATACGGCCGGGTGGGAGCCGTCTACTCCTTATAGGACGTTCAGGAACATCCTTCAGAAGTAGCGGGATCGCGCGCGCGCGTGCCCGCGCAGCGGCGCGATCCCGATGTGCTCGTGTCACCCGGACACGGCACATCTCAGATCGGCAGGAGGGCTCTGTGATTGGCCCTCCTGATCACATGACGGCTGTGTCCAATCACAGCCGTCATGTGATGTAAACAAACAGCCGGTTGCTAGGCAATCGGCTCTCCTCTCCTCACACGGAAGTCATCGCTGAGGAGAGGAGAGCAGAACGCTGCAGCCGGCTGATGATCAGAGAGTAAGAGCTGTTTTTTTACAGCTTTTTACTCACTGATCATCAGTCTAGTGTAAACACACAACACACCACACAGTGTAAACACAGTCCCCACACATGTCCCCAAAACATACATGTCCCCAAATAATAAAAACACATGTCCCTAATAATAAAAACATGTCCCCCACATATTTCCCACTAAAATCACATGTCCCAATGATTATCTGCACACATATGTACATGATCATTTGCGTACATATGTCCGTGATCACACAAACCAATTATTATACACTTAACGGAATTTTTTTTACCAAAAACATGTAGCAGAATACATTTTGGCTTAAATTTTTTTTTTTTAAAAGGTGTTTATTTTAAAATATTTTTGAACATACATACAGCATATAAGGCAAACAGTACATAAGTCAAGGAGTCTCCCTCCAGAGGTGAATACAGAGGCAACAATAAAGACGCCTCGTTGGAGTAAACCAAACTGCTACCATTATATGCAAAAACACAGAGAAACCCCAACAAAACAAAGACACAACAACAGACATGCCAACATTCGCCTACACACACCCATCACACTCACACCTGTCACCGTCCCCCTATGCAGTATCATTTCAACATAAATAGCTGCCATATAAGGTCATACAGTAGCAAATTACCACCCGTTTCGTTCCCCCCCCCCCCCCCCATACCCGGGACCACCATCCACAAAGCCCAAACCTCCGGCCCTACCCCCGCAGCCCCCCCAGGGGGTCCTGCGAGGACAGGACCGTCCCCCAAAATGACCCAGAAACATCCAACCATGGTTGCCACACCTTATGAAACTTTTTCAAGCAAGCTCTGTGTTTATACACTATTTTAAATTTAGGGAGTTCACCATTAATAATACCATACAGTGATTGAATTTTGGGAGGAACATTGTCTTTCCAGTGCAATAAGATCACTTTACGTGCATAAAATAAAATGGTACGCAGAAGAGTCCGTTCTGACGCCCTGTGGACAAAGTCATTCAATATACCCAGCAGCCCCACCTCAGGGGTTTGAGGCACCGGGAGAGCAAGATGATCATCAAAGAATGTAAACAGGTCCGTCCAATACACATTTAGTCCAGGACAACTCCAAAACATATGAAATAGATCAGCATTATCGTGAGTACATCTAGGACACAAGGCATCAGTTCTCAAACCCATTCTAGCCAGTCTAGCCGGTGTGTAGTGCAGCTGATGAATAAACTTAAACTGAACATATTGGTCGGAAGTGCTGATAATATCCTGGAAGCAGGTTTCAGTAGTTTCCTCCCACCCCTCCTCTACCAGGGCAGGTATCAAACGCTTCCACTTCACAAAGGAATTACAAAATGGGTCTGCTCCTGCCCTGGAGAGGTGATCATAAAAAGTTGTAACCTGTTTAGTAAGATCCGGGTAAGACATTAGGTCCTCTATAGGGGACTCCTGAAGCTCTACGTGCAAGGAACCAAACTGCGCCCGAATGGCATGTCTAAGAAGTAGATACTTATAGAAAAATGTATTATCTATTGAGAAGGTACCCCGTAAGTTTTCAAAGGATTCAAACTCATTTCCCTTGATGATGTGGGACAGGCGCAGAACATGCAGCCTAGCCCACCATTGGGAGTCTGGGTGCCCCTGTAGTTCAGGTACACTGGGATTGTCCCATATCGGTGTTTGTGGTGACCTGCCCGGGGTAGAAATAGAAAGAAGCTTCTCTCCCTCTCTCCAGGCCAGTAGACCCACCTCCATAGGGTAGAATCTAGAGCATCTAGAATGTAGGGCCCTGTGCAGTACGTCATTAACCGAGTCAAACGGGGCATGAAGGATTGACATGAGAATGGCGGAGGGGGGCTGGGGGTTGGAATGCAACCAATCATATATATATGTCAGTTGGGAGGCAAGGAAATACTTGCCTAGGTTTTTGGGAGATAGACCGGGGCAGCTCGAAAACAGTATAGAAATTTGGGGAGGAATATCATCTTAAAGATGTTAATACGACCTATTAAGTTGAGAGGGAGAGTTGCCCACGCTTGAAGTCTGTCAACCATCTGTTTTGTGATTGGGGTAATATTCAAGGCTTCATATTTGGGGAGCTCATTATGTATCTGAATGCCCAGATATTTAAATGACTGGGACGTCTGAAGTTTAGACGCGGTCAAATAATCATAGGAGCAGCGCGGGCCGATGGGGAAAGCTATCGACTTGTCCCAACCTACCCTCAGACCAGACACATCTCCAAATTGCTCAACCACCCGCATGAGACCATGAAAGGAGCCTTCCTTACCATCCAAATAAATCAAGGCATCATCTGCATACAAAGATATCTTTTCCTCCAGTAATCCTACTCGGATGCCCCCTATCCCCGAAGCCTGCCGCACCGCCAGGGCCAGGGGCTCTATGGCGATGGCGAACAGGAGCGGGGACAGGGGACACCCTTGTCTAGTCCCCCTAAACAGCCGAAATGGTGATGAGACATCTCTATTAGTTCTCACCCTCGCACTCGGCTTAGCGTATAGCAGGTGGACCCATTTTGTAAAAAGTGGGCCAAAGCCCATGTTAGCCATTGTCTCCCACAAAAATGACCAACGCACCGTATCAAATGCCTTTAACACATCTAAGGACAGTACCAAACTACTTTGTTTATCCCTACATGCTCTATGGATATGTAGATATAATCTGCGTATATTGTCAAAAGTGCTACGTCCAGGCATAAACCCAGCCTGATCTGGCGAGATTAATGAGAGTATAACCTTTTGCAAATGAAGAGCCAATATCTTGGCCAAAATTTTTGCATCGTGGTTTAGGAGGGAGATAGGACGGTAGGACTCACATAGCAATTTGTTCTTGCCCGGCTTGGGCAAGACCACTATCAGGGCTTCATTCATGGAGTCAGGAAGAGATCCCATGTTCAAAGACGCTCTGTACGTAAGGAGTAGCTTGGGGGCTACCAATTCAGTATAGGTCTGGTACCACGCCGAAGGGATACCGTCAAGGCCGGGAGCCTTCGAAGGCGGTAGGGAACCTATCGCTGCCTCCACCTCCTCAAGAGTAATCTCCCGCTCAAGGAGGTCTCGCTGGGCCTCCTCCAGTCCAGGAAACACCAACGACGAGAAAAAACCCTGAAATGTAGCCTCTGATGGGGGCACTGGATCGTCATAAAGTTCGCTGTAGTATGAGGTAAATTCCTGATTTATCGCCCCCGGGTCTTCAGTAGTAGAACCATTGGGCAGTTGTATGGCAGAGATGGAACTATCCAGATAATCCGTATGAGCGAGGAAGGCTAACAGCCTCCCATTCTTACCCCCGTGTTCGTGTAGTTTTGCTGTCAGGTGTAGTTGTTGTATTTTAGTCGTGTCCACAAGATGTAACTGTAACAGCTTGTGGGCATTCGTCAGGTCACCTCGAGTGATCTCAGTCGGGTTGAGTATATGGCTACGTTTCGCCTCCTCAAGGGAACGTTCGAGATCCAGTTGTTGGGCCCTCCCCGCTCGTCTATGATGCTTAATACGGGATATGTACGATCCGTGCAGTACCGCCTTAAAGGCATCCCAGGTAGGTCCCGCTGCCGTGGTGCCAGTGTTCGTGGACCAGTAGTCTGACATATCTGAGGGAATGGCCTCTTGTATCCCCGGTGTGGACACCCACAAGGGACTAAGTTTCCACACCCTAAATGAAGGACAGTGCCCCAGGGAAAGGGTAACCTGCAGTAGTGAGTGATCCGAAACTGTTTGAGAGATATATTTAATCGCCCTGACGACCGGCAGGAAACTCCCGGTGGCCAGTGCATAGTCTAGTCTGGACAGAGAGCCATACGTTTTGGATTGACATGAGAATACCTTTACCCCCGGGAATTTCCAACGCCAAATATCAACATATCCATAGGCCTCACACCATTTACTAAACATTCTTGATTCGCTTCCATGGGGTTTCAACCGATCCAGATCAGGCTGTAGCACCGAGTTGAAATCACCCACAATAAACGTTGGGCAAACAGGTAACAGTGACAACTTAGTACTCAGATCGGAGAATACCGTGGCCGTGGCTGGCGGAGGAACATAAATTGTGACCAGAATGACAGGAGTTCTTAGCCCCGTGGCATGTAACAGTAAAAATTGACCCCCGGGGTCCGAGACCACCTGATGGCAACTCAACACCCCACGAGCATAGTTGGAGTAAGTGGAATGGAAGTTGTGAGCCACCCAACACTTTTTTAACGCAAGGATTTTTGAGCCCACCAGATGAGTCTCCTGCAGACAAAGAATATGCGGGTGCAGTCGTTTAATCTGCTCAAACACCAATGCATGTTTAAATTTAGAATTTAGCCCCCGAACATTCCAGGAGCATATGTTTACCTCAGCCATGTACGGGCTGGGAATAGTGTACAAGAACGTGAACAAGCGGGTGTAGCCCGCCCAGGAACCCCAAAACAATCCCTCACCAGACAGCCAGAGCCACAGTACCTCCAGGGGGACAGGTGACACAGACATACTCCCATCCATCCACACACCACACACTCCTCACCCATACAACAGACAACAAATAAAGGGCTGCCAAGTAGCAGCAACAACCCTGCCCTGCTCCCACGGAAATGGAGCGGGCTTGTACCCAAAACTGGGGCCATGCGTGGGGCGCATGGCCTGATAGCCATGCAATTATCCACAACTAGATAACCTCACCACAATGTGGCTCAAAATCGTTCTGCCTGGAGCAGCTCCCAGGTACTCATCCAAGAAATGGAGGAGAAAAAGAGTCCCGCAACATAAAAAAATAAATCTTGTTAGTCCCAACATGTTTCAATAAGAGCAGCAGAGACCCGCCTCCCTGACCGAGGCAGTTGCAAAAAAGAAAAAAGGGGGGGCAAAGAAGAAAATAGAATGATAACCATCCAGGCCATTATCCTTCAGGCAGGATCTTGAGGGGGTTGGGGTAGGGATTCCCACCATGCAAGGACGTTCTTGGGTGACTGGAAGAAAAGAACCTTCTCCTGATAGACAATACGTAGGGTAGCCGGGAATATCATAGAATACTTCACTGCGTGTTCTCTCAGCTTGCGTTTAACAGACTGGAATTGCGCCCGTTGGTTGCGAACCGCCACAGAATAATCCGGATACAGTGACACAGCAGCATTATTGATCTTCAAGCTGCCTTTCACTCTGGCCGCCCGCAGTATAGCATCTCTGTCTCTGTAGTTCAGCAACCTTATTACCATGGTACGTGGCGGATTGCCCGCGGGGAGGGGTCTGCCCGGGACTCTGTGAGCCCGTTCTATCACAAAGCAGGGGGACAGGGTGTCACGGCCAAATTCCTGCTCAAGCCAACTTTCCAGAAAGGCCACTGGGTCAGACCCCTCTACCCGCTCAGGAAGACCCACCAGCCTCAGGTTGTTACGTCTGAGGCGGTTCTCGAGGTCGTCCATCTTGTTTTCCAGGGAGGCAATTTTACCCCCCGCCGTATTAAGTTTAGGCCAGATAGGGTCAACTGCATCCTCCAAGTCACTAATACGTTTCTCAGTCTCATCCACCCTTCCGCGTATTTTCTGAACATCCTGTCTCAGCAATGTAAAGTCACGTCTTATTTCAGCCACAGTCCCCATTAGAGCCACATGGTTTACCTTAATGGTGTGCAGCACATCGGCAAGCGTCGGATCCCGGCCGCTCCCCTCCGCCTCCTCACCCTCCGAGATCTGTGACTCCAGGATCGGGGGGTCCGGATATCCCGGGGAGGACGGCGGAGAGGATTCCCCAAAGAGATCCGGCGTGGAGGCCGGAGAATCACAGAGCTCCACGGTGGTGGTCCGGCGGCCATCTTGGCCCGAGCGTGTGTGCGCAGACATTCGCGCCGGCGGCTGCCTTCTGCGTTTGCCCATCCGCCGATATCACCTGCCAGGGAAGCGGGGGGTCCTCCGGTGCAGTCGGTGTCTTTCGGTCGGCGATTGGCGCGGGATTAACCCAGGATGGAGCAGGATTGTAGCGGGAGAAGACGGAGCTGCTCAGAAAGACGTCCGCTCACATGACCACCTAGGCCACGCCCCCATTTTGGCTTCAATTTATGACAAAATTTGATTTTATTGGATTTCTTTTCAAATAGAAAAAAGAAAATATAGTTTTTTTTCCAAATTTCCGCTTTTTTTGCGCTTATATCGCAAAAAATAAAAAACGGAGTCGTGAATAAATAACACCAAAATAAAGCTCTATTTGTGCGAACAAAATGATAACAATTTCATTTGGGTACAGTGTAGCACGACCGCGCAATTGTCAATGAAAGCGCGAGAGCGATGAAAGCTGAAAATTGGGCTGGGAAGGAAGGGGGTGAAAGTGCCCTGTATTGTAGTGGTTAATATGTTGTAAATACAATTTATATTTTTTGTGGAATTTGTTTCGGCCTCATGCCATGCCATTGAAATCCATTATAACCCTTTTATTTCTACTTGGTCAGATCTTAGAGTTTTAAAAGAGTCAGTTGGGTTCACTATAGCTGTCAGGATGATTTGATGCCTACAATTAGGAGTAAGAATTGTATATGAATTTTATTTTATAATGTGGATTGTATATAGGGTACTATGTATTAGAATGTACATTATGATACCAATCAATAAACATTAGTTATGCAATAATGGTAAAATACCACTAGATGGCGGTCTTACTATGGATATACCAGTATAGCACCAAATGTTGCACCTTTTAAAAGGTGTTTATGTATATTTATATATACTGGGGGGGAGATTTACTAAAACCGGTGCACATATAATCTAGCAAAACTGCACAGAAACTGATTGGCTTCCAGGTTTTATTGCCAGCGCTTAACTGAACAAGCTGAAGTTAGAAGCTGATTGGCTCCTATGCACAGCGGCACCAAATTCTGTGTGCTCCAGTTTTAGTAAATCTACCCCACTGCAGATATATAGATATATAGATAGATAGATAGATGTTATATTTTATTTTATAAACATTTTATTTACATTTTGTAATTATAAGTCGGCTACCTGTGTCACTGGTGGCACTGTAAGCATGATGGCTATTTGGTATTTTTCTTTTAACTATCGGGGGGGGGGGGGTTCAGTATTCCATAAGCCATATTGCATTGTGGATAGGGCGAATGTTTTCTCCCCCCCTTCGGCACTAATTGAAGGCGTCAAACATTTTTTTTTTTTACCACTAGAGGGTAGCAAAAGTGCCTCTTATCATATAGAATCTTCATATTTATTTCTGCCCACTAGAGGGCAGTTTAAATGTAAAATTGTATTAAATACTTAAAGTGGTGTTGCCACGAAAAAATTAAAAGCTGCTTAAAATTCGTAAAAAAAATAAATAAAAAAAATAATTGGCAAAAAAAAATTTTTTTACTCACCTCTAAATACCGGTTGCTAGGGGGTCCCTCGTAATCTGCCTTCTTCATTGCCCGGGCTGGTGACATCACTTCCCCTCGCGCCGCACATAAACCTGGGACCTGTCACGTGTCCCAGGTGACTGTACGGTGTATCACGGCGCCCTGCGACGCTCACTCTGATGGACTGTGATTGACAGGTACTATGAGGGGTGGTGACAGGTCCTCTTTATTGGGGGGGGCAATCAGTGTGTGTTGGTGTACACTGTAGGCGGTAACGAGATGTTACCGCAATCTCCTCCTCACACACGATCGGTGTGTGAGGAGGAGAACCCGGTAACATCTCGTTACCGCGGTTTGTTTACATTTTAGTGATCGGTTGTGAAAGGATCACAGCCGATCACGTGGGTAAACAGCCGGCCAATGGCTGTTTACCAGCGTCGGTGACGAGCAGTGTTCCTGGGGAACACGCCGCCACCGACGTGCACGCGCAGCGCGCTCACGATAACGCGCATGCGCCGTGCACAGTGGGGGTGTGACCATCTGTGATCGGCCGTGACTTCATCACGGCCGATCACGTGGTAAACAGCCATAACCAATGGCTGTTCACCCCCTCCGGTGGCGAGCGGTGTCTCCGTGACACTCCGCCACCGAAGATGCGCACGCACGATCGCGCGCATTCCCTGTTTAAATGGGAGGCCGTCATATGACGGCCTCCCGCCGCAATAGGTGCGTCGCCTGGCCGTCATTTGACAGCCGGCGGTCAGCATCAAGTTAATCAGACTATAGAGTTCGAATTATCTATGTTCATTAGACATGCGCACGCTGAAATATTTCATTTCATAATTTCGTTTTCGTCCGAAAAATTTATGTATTGAGTTACTCCCGAAATTCGTTTTTATTTATTTTGTTACGTTAAAAAATGCATTCGTCCTAAAATCTCAAATAATTAAGGTCGAATCTGTCATTATGGTGTCTGTCGAATGTTCTAAGAAGATTTGACGGAGCAGCTAAACTGTACGACGCCGCGATCGCACATTTCCGGTCGAATGTTCCGCCTACAAGCTATAGTAGAATTCTAATGTTGTAAGACACTAGTAATAATTATATTTATTAAATATTATTATTAGTCAACAAACATTGGAAATCTTCTATAGGCTATGGGCGGAGCATTTGACCTTCGTCGAATCTTCATTTTCGAATCTTTTCTCTCTATGTTGAATCTTTTCTCTCTATGCCGAATAATCTTGGACTAATAGCATTAGGTTAGGCACATTCAACCTGTTTTGCTATTGTCTCTATAATGTCGAATCTTTTCTCTTTATGTCGAATCTTTTCTCTCTATGTAGAATAATTTTGGACTAATAAAGCTAAGGTTAGGCACATTCGACCACAGGTTCGATAGACACAGATCGCTATTGTCAGCATCATGTCGAATCTCCTATCTATATCGAACTGTTGTCTCAACAAGAATGAAAATAAAGCATTTGTTTATGTCGGATCTTTCGGTTTTTGGATCCTGCACATTCGTTATCGTTTGTTAAAACGATAACGAAAATACCCAAAATTCGGACAAAAATGAATGCACATGTCTAATGTTCGTTCTTTAATCATACTAAACTATTATGCAGGTCCAATCATACGCAGCACATTGCCTTAGTGGTCTGTACCTATGAGCAAAACGCAATTAAGTCATGAGTTCAAATCCCAACCATGCTGACACCCCGCGTGTTAATTTTTTTCCCCACACAATAATGCTTTTGCGTAATACCTACCAAATTATGGAAACAACAATGCTGATGTGGCAGTGGCGGTTAGGCGTTCCCCTATTTTCAGCATAATATGCTGTTTAAAATTGAAGCAGGCGATACCCTCTTTGGGATTTGAACCCATGGTCTGAGTGTTTCTAGGTAGGAATGCATCCATTAACCCACTGAGATGAGTACAATTATGATTATATATATAACCATGACAGTACCCTCCCTCTTACGAGGCCTCCCCCTCCCCCGCCTGAGTCCAGGCTTAAAGGGAAACTCCAGATGGAACCTCCGCAACAGACGAGGAGCAAAGACCTCAGATGCAGTGATCCAAGACCTTTCCTCAGGGCCCAACCCTTTCCGAAGTACGAGGTACTGAAGAATGCCTTTACGGAGCCGGGAATCCAAAACTTGACTAACCTCGTATTTTAGATTATCCTCAGAGACCGAAACCGAGATAGGGAGAGGACGAGAGGACTTGAGGACTAAAGGCTTTTTAGGAATGGGTAAGGGCATGAGAAGATCAGGAGTCTGAGCAGGGTCCCCCACACCCTTAAAGATGAGCTGGGCATCCATAACAGGACCACCAGACTGGGCAGAGGTCAGTGGATCCCTGAGGTCAGGTTGGTTAGAAAGTGACATGTCACAAGAGTCAAGCTGGATAGCTGCAACACAAACAGAATGCAGAGAACCCTGAGAAAAAGATTGAAAACCCCTCCTGGCCAAATGAGGTATTCTATCCAAACGGGTTTGAACGGACATATAGTAGCAGTAGGGTGAGGTCAGGTCACCAAAGGTCCTGAACAAGAAGCAGGAAGCTCATTGGGCATGGGCTGGACTGGCATAACTGGTGCAGAGGTCGACTGAATAGTATTGTCAGGTGTAGCGACCATCTCAATCGCATCACAGGGCATAGCAACTGTGGAACTTGCAGACAAGTTAGCCTGGCTGTGTGTCCAAGGGAGATTAAGGACAGGCAGAGGTAAATGGTTATGAGAACTGGAGTAAATGATCGACTCAGGTTCACAGGTGGGCCCCTCATCCAGAGTACCACATGACCTAGAGAGTGCATCAGTCCGACTATTGCAGGACGCATCCCAGAGATCGCTATATACAGCGGGAAGAGCAGAAGATACTGGGATGGTGGTAACAGGAAGTTTCTCCTTTGGGGTACCCTTGAGTAGGCAGGAAGAAGAACAGGAGGAACCCCAAGCCAGGATCTGTCCAGCAGACCAGTCAACGTGTGGAGAATGGAGCCGTAACCAAGGAAGACCTAATATGATAGGAGATGAAGCCTTAGGTAAGACAAGGAAGGAAATCCACTCCTGGTGGAGTGTCCCTACTGACATCTTAACAGGAATAGTCTGGAAGCGGATAGGGCCCTCTGGGAGGACCGTGCCATCAATCGCCAAGACCACCAATGGTGTTGTAAGGGGCAAAAGGGTAAGTCTCATGGAGGATGCAGTTTCCCAATCCATGAAATTGGCAGCGGCTCCGGAATCCAGATGTGCTGAGACCGAACGAGAGGAAGCACCGACATGAAGCAACACAGAAAGGAGAAGACGAGAAGGTGAAGGTGATATTTCAGGGTCTAATACTCCACCTTCCAGATGTATTAGCCCTGAGCGTTTTTCCAGACGAAGAGAACAAGTGTCAAGGAAATGACCTTTGGCCCCACAATAGAGACATAGAACCAGAGTTCTGCGCCTAGCACGTTCTTCGGGAGATAACTTAGTCCAGCCCAACTGCATAGGTTCCTCAGCAGGCAGGGGGTGCTCCTCGGATCGAAGAGAAGGGACTGGGGGCTCAGGCTGCCTAAAGAACGGGGAGTGCTGGTGTCTTTTTTCCAGGGCCCTCTCCTGAAAGCGAATATCGATCTGGTTACACAAGGTGATGACACTGTCCAGATCAGCAGGAAGGGATCTTCCTGCTAATTCATCCTTCACTCTATCAGAGAGGCCATGTAAAATGGTTGCAACTAGGGCCTCATTATTCCAGCTCAATTCAGCTGTGAGGATACGGAACTGAAGAGCATACTGTCCCACAGACGCCGACTCTTGACGGAGACGTAAAAGAGCACTAGCCGCTGAGGAGACACGACTCGGTTCCTCAAAGATATTCCGAAAAAGTTTCAAGAAATCAGACAGGCTAAAAACCACTGGATCATTCAGTTCCCACAGAGGGGTGGCCCAGGCTAACGCCTCGCCGGACAGGAGGGATATGATATATGCGACTTTTGCCCGATCGGACAGGAAGTTTTGGGGCTGAAGTTCAAAATGAATTGTGCACTGGCTAAGGAACCCCCTGCAAGCCTTGGAGTCCCCAGAGAAACAGGCTGGAGCTGGTAGTTGTAATGAATGTGTGGCTGCGACTGATGCGATAGGTGCAGCGGCAGATAGCGGTTGAGGTTGTTGAACCGGGGGTCCTAATGAGGCCTGAACCTGTTCAACACGGGATGCCAAATCCTGAAGGAATCGCATCACCTGGGTCTGATGCGATTCTTGGGTCTCAAGTCTGCGAACTAAGCTCTGCAATGGATCATCTGCAGGAAGCAGCACGCCAGCCGGGTCCATCGCTGATCAAACTGTCAGGTCACCTTGAGGCGAGGTGACAGATGCACACCGTAGGGATCAGGAGTGCACCGCAAGGTTGTGGACCCTATGGCTGACTGCTGCGGATGGGAGACGTAAGAGCGTAAGATTCCCTGGGGCGTGGAGTCTAAGAGCCAGCAGGTGTTCACCAGAGCCTCGAGTGGTGAGGATGGACTTGGCTGCAACTGGCTCCAGGTCACGACCCCCAGGGTCCCCCAGCTCACACCCACAGTAGGCAACAGGAGGAGAGGGATAGTGAGGGACAAAGCCAAGGTCGGGGGCCACAAGCAGACAGGAATAGTCAGGGACACGCCAAAAGGTCAGGATCACAGGCAAACAGGGATAGTCAAAGACACGCCAAAGTCGGTAACAGAACAATAGAAGAGCACACGGCAGGTAACAGGAAGCTAAACACACAAAGGAATACACAATGGTTGATCAGCACTGTTAGCTTGCAGTGCACAGGTTAATATAAGGTTCCCTGATAGGGCCTGGGGTGGAGCCATGCTTAGAGGAGAGGTTATAAAAACCAACAGGTGGAAGTGGCTGGCCTCTTAGTCTGAACACATGAGGGGAGGTAAGCAAACAGGAAGATCACTGCATAACCATGACACAGGGGCAGAAAAATTGGGCTGGTGGCATCACCCAGAACCAAAAATGTTCTACCAACATATCAGCGGAGGAGGAAGAGGATAGACAATCAACATAACAGGACAGTCACTCAGCATCAGCATAGGCAGTCTTGAAGGGATGTGATATTTAAAAAAAAAAATTATTCGGTTACATCAGCTTCAGGTGCTTGGTAGCTGTGGACTCTTTTTTACTACATGCCAATCTTCTGTGTTGCAGGGGCCCGCGGGACCTATATCATGGATCCCTAATTGCTGGCACCTTTCCCTAACCTGACTCCAAAATGGTTCTACATAGGGACCGGGCACTATAGTCTGCACATACTGATAGGGAGTAGGTTGTTCATAAGGGGTCCCGTCTTTGCCTACAGTATTCCCCATTATGGGGGGGTGTTATGAGATGCTTGGTGAGGGGGCAGAGGTGATAGCAGCCAGTGGCACGAATCACCTGTTATTGAACTTCTTCCAGGGAATGTAAAGCAAGGAGGTGGGATTCACAAACTAGGCTATGCAGGTTTATTCTGACTAGCGTGACAACGGGAGATGTTTCGTCCTGGGGGTACACAGGGCGTTCTCCTAGTCTAGTGGAATATCCCCCTGGGCGAGTGACTATCAATATCAGGATATCAATTTGTTTAAGAAACAATAAACCAACAGTACAGTGAGGGCAAGGGTTAACAATTTCACAGCAATCTAGATCACCAGGTAAAGACATTGAAAGAACAGCAAAATACAAAAATACCAATTGAAAAGGCAAGTTTGAAATACTTACGTAACCTGGAAAGAAAAATATGAACAACTAAATCACATACAATCGTTTTACATGACTAGATAAAATGTGCACTGTGTTTGATTTGATCAAATTACCCTTCGGGCGTCCCTTGAACATCCGACCTTATTTGGGGAGGGCGCAATCTATTGCTTCCCTTCCCTGTAATGTTTACTTAATCTATTTTACTTAATAGTTTTAAGTCAGGCCAACCTAGCCGGACTCTCTTTTAATCTATTTAGTTTTAAGTCAGGCCAACCTAGCCGGACTCTCTTTTAATCTATTTAGTTTTAAGTCAGGCCAACCTAGCCGGACTCTCTTTTTTAGGTACGAGCCCTCTACTTCTCCCGATGGGCCAGCCTAGCCCACCGCGGAGGCACAGCAGCAATACACAATACAGGTCCCGCACGTGGCGATCACCGCGGCAGTATGAGTGACACCAAAAGATCCTCACCAATAAGGTAAATAAATCAGTAATCACTCACCTGCCGATCGATGACCCCACTCTCTGGTACCAGTTGTAAAGGTGGGTCCTTGCTCTGTTAGGTGCTCGATTTCCCTCTTCCTATCTCGCCTAGGCCGTGGTCAGGATAAACTTGGGAGTCCCATTCACCGGTGAGATAATCAAGACTCATACATGAGATGTATGTGAATAATGATTACGATTTAATGTTTTGAATTACAACAGGTTATATGCTGAAACAGTTGGGGTGGCGCCCTGTGGAGTAGCCAATCAGGGATCCGCTCGTAGCTATACACCAAACTTTTCCTAATAACAGGTTTATTGACAGAACAAGCAAAATTAAACAAAAATCATGTCTTCATGGCAAAGCACGTCATTAACCTTCACACGAGATAAGATTGAGACTATGAGACTATAATATTCATCAACATCGTGCTAGTAGCTGCGTCTGTGACCCAGACATTATATGTCACAGACGCAGTTAAAGAAATGTGTGATAGCTGCATATCTTGGCTTTCTCTGTACAAACTCTCGCGGCCAAGGGCATTCTAAGAAAACAGCATATTTTCCAAATAGCAAGCATCTCTATCTTAGCAGTTAGAATTCTAGCTTGGTCATACAAAGTTTAAAATGGAATACAGTATAACAAAATGGAGACTTGTTAATCCTTATAATCCCTCCTGTGATCATAACTTTGGCACGAAGTTATCGATCATCCTCTATACCAGGCATTCTTGGAGAAAGCCATAAGTGCTTTCTCTTCGTCGTTGGGCTTGGTTGCTATTGTTAGATGGGAAACCTTGGAGGCTGCTATGCAGCAGCACTTGGCGATCACATAGAACATTACTATCAACAACACTATCATCACTAATACAAGAAATATTTTCTTAAAAAATCCCAGTATGCCCCCCCAAATACCTCCAAACCACCCTCCTGTACCCGAGAAAAGGTTCCAATCATCTCCCAAGTTTTTTGCTTCCTGTAGGAGGGTCTGTCTCTGGGCTGAATGATTTTTGATAATATCGTAATAATCGGGTACCGACAGACTTTCCACAGGAACGGTGAAGTTGTGTATGAAGGTGCAACACATCTCCGAATTGGCCATGAGGTTACAAATCCCAGTGATAGCGGCCAAAAGTTGTTCCTGCCTCATTTTTATCAGTTCCTGCACAGTTCGGATCTTCCGAGTTTCTTCGTTTAGCAGAGAAACATCTCTGGAAGTAGAATTCACTACCCCAGAGATTATTTCAGCGAAAAGATCTATTTTATCTAGGGCATTCCACATTCCCGGGCTTCCAATGGAGGCGGCTAATTTTTCCCACCATGATGTTACTTGTCTCTTAGCCCTCCCGAACTCTAAATGCCCATGGGCAGGGGTCATTTTGATGTACTGATTGTCAGAGGCTATACCCATATATGGTACCATCCTGGCAATGGTGCACCAACCACCTGTAGAGGAATCTAGAGGGTAAGGTATGGTAGTGTGACATATTAGACCGCAACACACCATCCATCCATGAGGCAGATGAGGTGCTGGTATTATATCAGGGGGTTGGGATATGCCTGACCTGAGTCCAACTAGGCATAACCAATCTCCTAAACTCGTGGTGCTACTGTACTCTAGTAAAGTATCATTCATGTGGTAGGACTCTAACCAGTCTTTTAGGTCAGTATCGTCAAATGTTTCTGATGATAGTACACAGTCCATTATGTTATATAAAGACATGTTCCCTATCCTTTCGTCACTATCTCCAATGGTGGAAGTATTCAACCCCTGGATGTCAAACGTCCCATCCCGCAGAAACTTCCCTAAGTCTCTAAGGGTAAGATTTACTAGTGTGTTCCTACAGAATTGGCCATTGGGGATTTCCCCGTTTCCTTTCAATGCTCCATTTAGGAAACAGAAGGATGGGGGTTGTGTGAAACCAGAGAAAATAAGGGGGGAGGGTCTGGTCGTTATATTGGCCATATGGTCTTGTGTCGTCTCGTTAAACAGGTCCTCTACTGGGAGGGGGATTCCCACTACTGGAATTTGATTCCTACCCGTTCCCATGTGGGAGCACACCCAACAGGGTGCCCCTTTTCCCATTACTTGGCCAAACGCGTATTGCCATAAAAAATGATGTGGTATTGTTGGGGCTAAAGAAAACGTTTTACTGTCCTGGGGGGGTAGTTCGTTCCGTGCTACCATTACTCCTAAATCTTTGTTGTTATTATTATTATGATTACTGGGCCTTGGAACTAATGCTCTTCTGTCTAGTGATCGGTTCTCAGTACCTTTTGAGCTTCTTGTAAACCCACATGACCCTGTCATAATACATGTCATCATGACTATAGAAAAAACCACAAAAGTCAATACTATCGACCAGAGCAAAATGGTGTATAGTACATACTGATCTTCTAAGCCCCTGTCTCTTTCTTTTTTCAAAGACTTCAGTCCGAGCTGGTGGGAGGAGGAGGAAAGTCCAGGGAGATTCTGCCGAACTGTTCCTGGAGGGTCTGTAGGTTCGTCTCTGGGGTCCCTTTGGTGGCGGGGTCCTCCTGTTGGTCTTGGGCAAGTGTCCTCTGGGGTGTTCTGGAGTCGGTGGAGGTTCAGGGCATTTTTTTAGTCTGCTGGCATGGATCCACTGAGGGGTGTAGTCTGTGAGGACAGCAGTCCTAGAGACCTTCTCCACGTTCCATGGACCGGAGTAGATGGGCCCCACGTGCTTCCGTTGGGCAAGCTGCTTGATCAACACTTTATCCCCCGGGATGAAGGGGTGAGTAGGTTCTGTTGGAAGAGGAGAAAAGGTGACAACTTGTTCATTGTGTTCTTCTATTGTACTTACCAGATGTTTCACGTACTCTTCCTGTAAAGAATATAGGTTAATGTCAGTCTGTACATCTAATGCTTTTAGTTGTGTTTGTGCTGGGACACCCATTAGGATTTCGAATGGTGACAAACGTGTCCTAGAGTGGGGGGTGGTTCTAATTTGGAACAATATTCCTGGAAGGAAATCTATCCAGTTTTTTAACGTTCCTCCTGTGGCCTTTTTTAGTTTGTCCTTTATATTCCTGTTCATTCTTTCTACCACTCCTGCACTTTGGGGATGATAGGGAATGTGAAGTTTCCACTGTATTCCCAGGCACCTTGCCAATTCTCGTGTCATATCTGAAGTAAAAGCTGGGCCCTGGTCTGACCAAATGGTGGCTGGTATGCCAAACCTACATACCCAATGATTAAGGAGAGCCCTTGCCGCTATTTTAGCGGTTTCCCCAGTGCAGGGGACCGCCTCCACCCATCCTGACCATTTATCAACGATAATGCACAGGCATTTGATACTTCCCTTTTGTTTGGGCATGTGGGTGAAGTCTATTTGTAGGTCCTGTAGTGGGCCTAGGGGTGGGGGCAACTGGCCGTGTATACCATGTCGCTTACCCTGCGTGTTGTTTTGAGCGCATGTGAGGCATGACTTTGTTAGGGTCTTTGCATGGTTCTTTAGATTAACTGTGCAGAAGGTTTTTTCATACAACTGTTGCAAGGGTTGGGACCCTATATGTCCGGGACCATGCAGGTAGGAAAGGATGAGGGCCGAGCTGGCTTCGGGGATCCCAATGACCCCTCCATTTGTCCAAAGGCCTCTTTGGTCTTTGGACAATCCTTGTTCGACCCAGAAAAGGACATCAGCGTCTGTGGCCATGGATTGGATTTGGGCTGCAACTGAGGGGAAATCTGGCGCTGAAAAATCTTGTTGGAAAAATATTGTGATAGGGGCGGGTGGATGTGTGGAGGAATTTGCCGCCGCTCGAGCGCATCTATCCGCAAGGGCGTTGCCTCGGGCAATGTAGCTACCAGTGGTGGTGTGAGCCTTGACTTTAATAATCGCCAAATGTTTGGGCAGTAGTATAGCCTGGAGAAGGGCCAGGATATGCTCCTTGTTGGCTATAATTTTGACTGTCAGTGTAAATATTGACATCCCTATTTGTGAACAGGATGCATGCTCTGGTGAGGGCTACCAGTTCCGCGACCTGTGCCGAGGAAGGCGGAAGTGGCTTAGCCTCCAGAACCAGATCTGGGAGTTGTACTACTGCGTATCCTGTCAGGAAAGTGGAATCCGAAGGGCGCGAGCAACTGCCGTCCACAAAGACTTCCTCTGCACCGGCCAGAGGTACGTCTGTTAAGTCCTTACGTGGGGAGGTGACTTGGTCCAACACTTTTGTGCAGTCATGCATTTTGGATGGTTCACCATAATTCATGAGTTTGAGCAGAGAATGTAATAGCCTGAGGATGGGGAAGGTGTCAGAGGTGTGTTTGATGGTCAGATTGGAGGTGTTTAGAAGAATGATTTCATACCTGCTGGCTCTTTGGGTGGTCATATGTTGTGTATTGAGGTTTCTCCAGGACACATTGTAACATACCAGGCTGAGGGAAGGGACATACTCCAGGCAGCCCTATGTCCTGCTTGAGGGTTGGGTGGCAGGCCATTGCATGGGAATAGGGGCCGGTGGGGGTGGTGGAACACGAAGGGCGGCATTGTTAGGTGGAGGGGGTCCTCGGGGTCCTTGATAGGGCTGGTGATATCTGGGGCCTGACACTGGTCCTTGGTAAGTTGGGGGACGTTGATGTTGTGGAGTTGAAGGAAAGGTGTTAGGGTAACGCATTCATCCCTTTCCCTTCCCCCAAGGTCCCGTTTGGCCCCTACGGTAGGGACAATTGGACTTCCAATGTCCTATTTGACCACAGTTGAAACAACCCTGGTCTGGTAGTTGGGGGGCATATTCTGGTCTTCGAGTGGGGGCATATGGTTGGAGTGCCATTAAAGGGGTTGGGGGTTCAAATGTGTTATAAAATAACCCCCCTTTTTGTTCAAAAACCCCGGAAGTTTCCCTGGAGCGGGTGTCTGACATGAAATCTTCCGGGGGTTGGGTAGCCCATTTGGGGTTAATTAATTTTAGCAGCTGTACTACTTTTGGCTCCCCTCCGGCCATTACAGTAGTGGTAAAAAGGGACCCATCCGCCCCATCTACCGCTTTCCAGAGGTTGTATACTCGGGTGCAAAAATCATAGAATTTTTCCTTTGGGGCTTGTTTTGTTTGGACCAGATCTTGTAGTGCTGTGACCCCTTTGTAAAGGGTGCTCCAATGTTGTCCTAGGGTTTCCCAGAAAACTGGCCAGCCCCCTTTTCCCTGGACATGGGCATTAAACAGGTCTTTTACCTTTGGGGGGTCGGGGCAGTCGGGGTCTAGAATATGTATTATACTCTCAAGATCAATCGGGTCCAGATTTGACCCGGCGCACTGGCGCAACAGGAAGGTGGCAGCTTCCCTAGGATGTTTTCTGGGGGATGGACAGAGTTCTTTGAGTTTTGTCAGTGTGCCTAGGGGCAGGGGTAGGTAAATTTCTGTGTTACCCATGGTCATAAGGGGGGCCTTCATATCAGGGGTGTCCTCATCATCCTCGTCAGTAACTACGGGAGTGGCCATAGGTGAGATAATGGGTCCTGGCGCTGGTATGGGTACGGGTAGTGGTTTCTCTGTAGCCAACTTGATTTTGACCTTACTCCTGGTGACCACCCCCATCTTAGAGAGCTTTTCCATGGCCCGATTGTCTTCGGGACTCAGGACTACAGCCTCTCCCTCAGTGGGATCACTGCCCTGGGAGGTTCCCGGGCTCTGGTCCGGGTCTCCCTCTGTTTCTCGTTTTGCTTGTGCTAGGGCGGCTCGGGCTTCCCTCAAAATGTTATGTCCCTGTTCTATTTTAGCTCTGGCTGCCTCTACTTCAAGGGCAAACCGTTCCTTCTCTTCCCTAAAATCTTTTTGCTCAGGGGTCTCCCTCGCCCTCCCATCGGCTTCTACTCGGTCCTGGTACTCCTGGCCCTCCCTGTCCCTTTTGGCTTGGGATTCCCTGTCCCATTGTTGTCTTTGGTGCGGGGTAGAGGCGTTGTACAGTGCAGCGGATATGGCAGCCATGTCTACCCCAAGGCTGGGGTAGATGGCCAAGGCCTGGGCAACCTCGCCCTCGTCAGTTTTGACAAGGACATAAGGAGGAGGTATTTCTGGGGCATTCAGGGGTGTAGTTATAGGGGCCGAGGGTATTGGTTTTCCTTCTGTGAGGGCATGATTTTTGGCATGCTTTTTTTTTATAAATTTTTAGAGGGGCTTCCCATATCTTGCAAGATTTTTTCATGTAATCTACATCCCACTTCCCGGGGGGGTATGAGTGCTTATGTAACTGACAAATCTTTTTTACTACATGCCAATCTTCTGTGTTGCAGGGGCCCGCGGGACCTATATCATGGATCCCTAATTGCTGGCACCTTTCCCTAACCTGACTCCAAAATGGTTCTACATAGGGACCGGGCACTATAGTCTGCACATACTGATAGGGAGTAGGTTGTTCATAAGGGGTCCCGTCTTTGCCTACAGTATTCCCCATTATGGGGGGGTGTTATGAGATGCTTGGTGAGGGGGCAGAGGTGATAGCAGCCAGTGGCACGAATCACCTGTTATTGAACTTCTTCCAGGGAATGTAAAGCAAGGAGGTGGGATTCACAAACTGGGCTATGCAGGTTTATTCTGACTAGCGTGACAACGGGAGATGTTTCGTCCTGGGGGTACACAGGGCGTTCTCCTAGTCTAGTGGAATATCCCCCTGGGCGAGTGACTATCAATATCAGGATATCAATTTGTTTAAGAAACAATAAACCAACAGTACAGTGAGGGCAAGGGTTAACAATTTCACAGCAATCTGGATCACCAGGTAAAGACATTGAAAGAACAGCAAAATACAAAAACACCAATTGAAAAGGCAAGTTTGAAATACTTACGTAACCTGGAAAGAAAAATATGAACAACTAAATCACATACAATCGTTTTACATGACTAGATAAAATGTGCACTGTGTTTGATTTGATCAAATTACCCTTCGGGCGTCCCTTGAACATCCGACCTTATTTGGGGAGGGCGCAATCTATTGCTTCCCTTCCCTGTAATGTTTACTTAATCTATTTTACTTAATAGTTTTAAGTCAGGCCAACCTAGCCGGACTCTCTTTTAATCTATTTAGTTTTAAGTCAGGCCAACCTAGCCGGACTCTCTTTTAATCTATTTAGTTTTAAGTCAGGCCAACCTAGCCGGACTCTCTTTTTTAGGTACGAGCCCTCTACTTCTCCCGATGGGCCAGCCTAGCCCACCGCGGAGGCACAGCAGCAATACACAATACAGGTCCCGCACGTGGCGATCACCGCGGCAGTATGAGTGACACCAAAAGATCCTCACCAATAAGGTAAATAAATCAGTAATCACTCACCTGCCGATCGATGACCCCACTCTCTGGTACCAGTTGTAAAGGTGGGTCCTTGCTCTGTTAGGTGCTCGATTTCCCTCTTCCTATCTCGCCTAGGCCGTGGTCAGGATAAACTTGGGAGTCCCATTCACCGGTGAGATAATCAAGACTCATACATGAGATGTATGTGAATAATGATTACGATTTAATGTTTTGAATTACAACAGGTTATATGCTGAAACAGTTGGGGTGGCGCCCTGTGGAGTAGCCAATCAGGGATCCGCTCGTAGCTATACACCAAACTTTTGCTAATAACAGGTTTATTGACAGAACAAGCAAAATTAAACAAAAATCATGTCTTCATGGCAAAGCACGTCATTAACCTTCACACGAGATAAGATTGAGACTATGAGACTATAATATTCATCAACATCGTGCTAGTAGCTGCGTCTGTGACCCAGACATTATATGTCACAGACGCAGTTAAAGAAATGTGTGATAGCTGCATATCTTGGCTTTCTCTGTACAAACTCTCGCGGCCAAGGGCATTCTAAGAAAACAGCATATTTTCCAAATAGCAAGCATCTATATCTTAGCAGTTAGAATTCTAGCTTGGTCATACAGTTTAAAATGGAATACAGTATAACAAAATGGAGACTTGTTAATCCTTATAGTTGCTAAACAGACTAAAAAATTGTCTGAACGCATCAGTCAGACGGCCACCTTCTCCACCGCTCCTTCTGACCGATGCCTCAGCAACACGTTGTCCAGGACCAGGAGTTTGTAACCTCCCAGTCTCTGGGAACGCGTTGCACAGACCTTTCTGCAAGGCCTCCCGGAGATGTCTCATCCTCTGCTCCCTCTGCGACGGCAAGATAAGGTCAGCAACCTTACCCTTGTACCGTGGATCAAGGAGAGTGGCCAGCCAGTAATAGTCCCTCTCCTTGATCCGAAGAATACGAGGATCCTCCCGCAGGCTTTGCAGGATCAGGGAGGCAATGCAGCATAGGTTAGCTGAGGCATTCGGTACCGGAGTCCCCGGGGTCACTAAGGACAACATGATCCGCAGCTACCTCCTCCCAACCACGTACAAGTCCACGGGTTTCTTGGGACTGTAAATCATGCCTACAAGACTGCTGCTGCTGATGCTGAGTGCCAGCCTCCACCTCCATGCTGACACAATCATCCTCCTCCTCCTTGTCCTCTTCCTGTGTGATGGGTGGGACAGCAGTAGGGATGAGCTTCATGTTCGAGTCGAACATACGTTCGACTCGAACATCGGCTGTTCGTCCGTTCGGCGAAGTCCGAACATTTTGGTCCGTTCGCGCCAAATTCGTGTGGCGCTCACGGCCCACAATGCACTGCGATGGCGCAGTGCATTGCTGGCTTATGATTGGCCAAGCATGCACTGTGACCCCGCATGCTTGGCCAATCGCAGCGCCAGCAGCGAGGAGAGCCATGATTGGCCACAGGCAGGATGCCTGTGGCCAATCATAGCTCAGGCTGTGTAGTGCACACCCCACACTATATAAGGCCACCAGCGCGGCGGCCTTGTGTAGTGTGTTGGCGTCTGAAGCAGTGGGTGTTCTGTGTACCTTCAGCACAGTACACACTGATCGTTTTCGGCCGATTTTCGATCTTGCTGTTGTGTAGTGGTTGTTGTCTGCGTGCCCTGACCGCAGTATACACCGCTATATTCACCTCACCTATATAGCTAGTGATCTATCTTTTATAATAGAGCTGGCAGTCAGTAGTGTTAGGAGCTTGTGCGTGCTGTCTGCGTGCTCTGTACCCAGTACTTAACGCTATATCCACCTACATAGCTGTTCTCTATTTGAGCCCACTTGTCATCTGCAGGAGTTATTGGAAGTTGTGTGTGCCTCCAGCACAGCACAGTATACATCTGTATACACCCCTTTATCTCTGGTGTTCTATAATAAAGGCATCTGCAGGAGTTAGTGGGTGTTCTGTGTACCTTCAACACAGTACACACCGATCGTTTTTGGACGATTTTCGATCTTGCTGTTGTGTAGTGGTTGTTGTCTGCGTGCCCTGACCGCAGTATACACCGCTATATTCACCTCACCTATATAGCTAGTGATCTACCTTTTATAATAGAGCTTGCAGTCAGTAGTGTTAGAAGATAGTGCGTGCTGTCTGCGTGCTCTGTACCCAGTACATACCGCTATATCCACCTACATAGCTCTTCTCTATTTGAGACCACTTGCCATCTGCAGGAGTTATTGGAAGTTGTGTGTGCCTCCAGCACAGCACAGTATACATCTGTATATACCCCTTTATCTCTGGTGTTCTATAATAAAGGCATCTGCAGGAGTTAGTGGGTGTTGTGTGCCTCTAGCACAATATACACTACCCAACTGCTTTCTTGATCATACATCACGGGACACAGGAGCTTCATTACATAGTGGGTTATATAGGCACCTCTGGTGATTGGACACTGGTTGACCCAATTAAAGAGAATTCCTCCCCTATATAACCCCTCCCATTTGGGAGGCACCTCAGTTTTTTCGCCAGTGTCTGGTCGATGGTCACGTAAAACTTAGCTCTATGCGGGTCCCGGCGAGGGCCGAAGGGCTACATCAAACCGGATCCATACCTCGGGCCGATATTTGACTCCCAAGATGGTATGGTACCCGGGCCTCGTCTGCCGAAGAAACGAGGTTCTGCCTGTAAGTCCTCTCCATTGGAAGACTGGGCTCTGGGACAACCAGACTTGGGGTACTGTTGACTCAGGGCGCCCGTAAGTTTCTGGCAGAGCTTTTTACAAGGCCCAGGTAGGAGGATCTTTTCGTAAGAACCCCAGATACGCCTGAAGGTTGGCTAACAATACCCGCCGTGATGGGTGAAGGCTGGAATTGGTCTGAGATCAGCAATTCCTGCGGCGGGGACAGGAAAGGGAAGTCATCCTATATATTTTTAATATATGAATGGATTTCTTCATTGTGAGTAGTTGTATGTCTTACCTGGTTTCCACCACTAGATGGAGTAAGAGCAGCCTGATGCATACTTACATGCCTTTCAATACAAACACGCTCAGTGAATGCCTGGTTCTCCAGCTACTCACGTCTCCCTTACAGTTCCTGCCACAAGTTAAGGTAAAAAGGGGTCCCATGCAGGTCCAGGGGTCCCACGTTGCTCCCTTTGGGTTCTCCTTCCCCCCCCCGGATCCCGCGGTCCTCGTGCACGCGCGTGGACGCATGCACGCGAGCCGGGCGCGCTCCCGGCCTAACGGAGGAGGGGGGGTGTGGTTGCCAGCTGTGCACGTTTAGTGTGCTCAATGCTGTAGTACAGGCGCCAAACGGCCGTTTTAAAAAGCCCAGAGCGTCAGGGGACTGTAACTGGACACACAGGAGCTGTGGGCTGTAAGCATCCGTGTGGGATTGGATCCAGGCAAACCTTAAGACACCTACTCAGCATCAGGTTGTGCAGTTAAGCATATATTGATTTATTGTGAGACTTTAAGCACAACAAGTGATTGCATTTGTACTAGTACCTCTGCTTTGTAGCTTAGGACTATGTCTCCTCGTAAGAGGATTTCAGGGGCAGGTAATAAAAGCACTGGCAAGTCACCGCCTAGGTCCAGGGGTTCCAAAAGTGCCTGTGAATTACCATCCCCCTCTGCAAGACTGGAGCCAGCCTCTCATAGCGAGTCAGTGCACCTGTCAGGTTTGCAGCCTCTCCTAATGTCGCAGCCCTGGTTTATGTCACTGAGATTCCCTTAGGGCTACATTGGAGGGTTTTGAAGGGAGGATCATGAATTTTATTTTTTTGCTTCCCTAAAAGATAGCAAGAAAGGGGTAGATCCCCTCCCTCCGCTGAAATCCCTCTCTCAGATAATTGTTCTGAAAATGAGGAGAGATCCCTATCTTTGGATAAGGGATCATGAGCAGTCGGATAAGTCAGAGGTAGAGGAGTCAGTCCCCTCCTCCCAGGCACTCAGAAAGCAGGTGCAGTATTATACTGAATTGGTGCGTACCACGTTCAGAATGCCAGCTGCTGAAGTCGCTACATCCTCTGTCTCTTCCCTGGGAGTCAGGAAAGCCCCACAGACTGCTTGTTCCTTCCCAATTCATCCTTTAACGGATAAATTGATGTATGAGGACTGGGGACATCCCGATAAACTGTTTACTCCTCCCAAGAGGTTTTCTATGCATTATCCTGTGGAGGAAAGTTTCACCAAGAAATGGGGGGCCCCATCTGTCAATGTGGCGGTTTTTTTGTGTGAATAAAAACCTAACTTGTCCTTTGGATAAAGCGCAGGTATTTAAGGATCCAGCTGACAAGGGGCTGGAAACCTTATTAAAAGCCTCCTTTTCCATGGCCGGCGCTGTGGTGCAACCTACAGTCGCAGCCGTGGGGTTGTGTCAGTTCCTCACGGAACAAGTTAAACAGATGTTTGAACTCCTTCCCAGTGAGGAAGTAGAGAAATATGCAGAATTGCCTCACATCTTGTGTTTAATAACTGATGCGATTTTGGATTCTGTTCAACAAGCATCACGTTTGTCCCTCATGTTGGTTCACATGCGAAGGACCCTATGGCTAAAGAATTGGGCTGCTGAGATGTCATGCAAAAAGCATTTGACTGGGTTCCCGTTTAAAGGGGAACGTTTGCTTCTCGTAGAGAATGGGGAGAATTAGATAAATCCGTCCAAATATTTCGGGAGGTAAGTCTACACTCCTTCCAGTCAAAAAGAGCAAACGTCCTTCATTCAGGCGTACTCTTTCTCCCAAAGCATCAAGCTCTAAACAGTGGCGACGGCCTTCCCAGCCCTCCGCTGCTAGAAAGCCTCAGGGCCGAGCCCAGGGACAGAAAAAAGACTTGGGGGCGAAAGCCTGCCAAGCAGACCTCCAAGACCTCCTTGTGAAGGGGCGCCCCCGCTCGGCCGAGTGGGGGAAGGCTCCTGCAATTTGCAGGCGCCTGGCGGGAGGAGATTCAGGACAAATGGGTGATCTCTTCAGTATCTCTGGGCTACAAGCTAGAGTTTCAGAAGATTCCACCTTCTTGTTTCTAAGGTCAAGGATCCCCAAGGATCCGATAAAGCAGAAATCGCTATTCCTGGCCTTAGATCAGTTACTATCCCAGGGTGTGATAGTAGAAGTGAGCCCGAAAGATCAGGGTTCAGGTTTACATTCGAATCTCTTCACCGTTCCAAAAACAAACGGAAGTGTCAGACCTATCTTGGATCTGAAAGACTTAAACTGGTTTTTACATATCCAGTCCTTCCGGATGCAGTCAATACGCACTGTGGTCTCCTCCCTGCAAGGAGGAGAATTCATGGCATCAATAGATATCAAAGATGCATATCTCCATGTGCCAATATTTCCCGCACACCAGAAGTTTCTGAAGTTCGCGGTAGAGCAGCGCCATTTTCAATTTGTGGCCCTGCCGTTCGGCCTAGCTACGGCCCCCCGAGTCTTCACGAAGATTCTAGACCCTCTCTTAGCAAACCTAAGAGTTCAGGGCATAGCCGTCATGGCTTACCTAGACGACTTGCTTCTCGTAGAGAGAACTACAACGTGCCTGAGTTGCAGCGTCACCAGAACGCTAGAACATCTAGGGCGCCTAGGTTGGATTATAAACCTAGAAAAGTCGTCTTTGCAGCCGACCACCAGGTTGGATTACCTGGGTCTGATTATCGACACCGCTCAGGGCAGGGTGTTCCTTCCAGGGCCAAAGGCCTTGGCCATTGGAGATCTGGTGCGCCTGATTTTGGGCAGAAGATCTTCCTCCATTTGCTTATGTATGAGACTATTGGGAAAAATGGTCGCCTCATTCGAGGCCGTCCCATTCGCCCAGTTCCACTCAAGGCTCCTGCAAAGATGCATCCTTGCGATTTGGAACAGGAAGCCCCAATCCCTGGATCTTCCTATGCGTTTATCCCCTCGGGCACGCAAAAGTCTTGTCTGGTGGTTACAAACCAGGAATTTGCTGAAAGGCAAAATTTTTCTTCCCCTCTCATGGAAGATTGTCACAACGGATGCCAGCCTGACAGGCTGGGGAGCCGTGTTGCAGGGAACATGCTCGCAGGAAAAATGGTCTGCGACCAAAAGTCTGCTGTCCATAAATATCTTGGAGATTCGGGCAGTTTACATGGCACTCAGAGAGTGGTCTCACAGACTGCGAGGTTTCCCAGTTCGGATTCAGTCCGACAATGCCACCGCGGTGGCTTATATCAATCACCAGGGCGGTACCAGAAGTCTGGTGGCCCAAAAGGAGGTGAATCGCATACTTGTCTGGGCAGAGGAGCAGGTTCCGTGACTCTCTGCAGTCTTCATCCCAGGAGTGGAGAATTGGCAGGCGGATTATCTCAGCCGCCAGCAGTTGTGCCTAGGAGAATGGGCTCTGCACCCCAATGTGTTTCGAGACATATGTTACAAGTGGGGCACTCCAGACGTGGATCTGTTTGCGTCCAGATTCAACAGGAAACTGGACAACTTTGTGTCAAGGACAAGAGATGCACTTGCTCAGGGGTCAGATGCTCTGACGGTTCCCTGGGATCAGTACAATCTGATCTATGCCTTCCCCCCGAGCCCGCTGCTATCGCGGTTCCTGGGAAGGGTCAAGAGGGAGGCGAAGTCGGTCCTTCTAGTGGCCTCGGCTTGGCCCAGGCGACCATGGTTCGCAGAAATCATGAGGTTGGCAGTGGGCAGGCCATGGACCCTCCCTCTCCGGCCAGATCTGCTCTCACAGGGTCCAATTTACCATCCTGCTTACGCAGTCTGAATTTGACGGTCTGGCTGATGAGACCCACATTTTGAGAGGCCGTGGTCTTTCGGGGCCAGTCCTTTCCACTCTGGTCAATGCCAGAAAGCCGGCCTCCAGGCGTATCTATTACAAGATCTGGAGGACATATGTTTCCTGGTGTGAACCCAGGAGATGGCATCCTAGAAGGTATGTCATTAGCAGAATCTTGGCCTTTCTCCAATCAGGCCTTGAAATGAATTTGGCCATAAGCACCATCAAGGTGCAGATTTCGGCCCTATCGGTCTTTTTTCAAAGACCGCTTGCATCACATTCCCTAGTACGGGCTTTTATCCAGGGGGCTATGCGGATAAAACCGCCAGTCAAACCTCCGGTATGCCCATGGGATCTGAATTTGGTTCTCTCGGCCTTAGAAGCCCAACCATTTGAACCTCTGCATCTGGCTTCTTTAGCTCTCTTGACAAAGAAGCTGGTTTTCCTAGTAGCCATATCCACGGCTAGAAGGGTATCAGAATTGGCAGCTCTTTCCAGTAAAGAGCCCTATTTAATTACCCATAAGGACCGAGTGGCTATGCGTCCCAACAGGTCCTTTCTACCTAAGGTGGTTTCAGGTTTCCACCTGAATCAGGATATAATCCTACCATCCTTTTTTCCAAATCCTCAGTCCTCAGAGGAAGAATCCTTACACACTTTAGATGTGGTTAGAGCAATCAGTCTTTATCTTCAAGCTACTGCTCAGATAAGAAAAACTGACTGTTTATTTATTCTGCCAGAAGGCCCTAGAAGGGGTCAGGCAGCGTCACAGTCCACCCTCTCAAGGTGGATCAGACAAGTTATTTCTCAGGCCTATGACTTAAAGGGGGCAGATTCCTCCTTTTCAGGTGAAAGCGCACTCTACTAGGGCTGTTAGTGCTTCTTGGGCAGTGCATCACCAGGCCTCCCTGGCTCAGATCTGTAAGGCTGCAACTTGGTCATCAGTCCATACATTCACCAGATTCTATCAGGTGAATGTCAGAGGGTAAGAGGATATCGCCTTCGGGCGCAGTGTACTGCAAGCTGCAGTTTAGGTCCTCAGGTCCCTGGCGGTCTAGATTTATGATCTGTGTCTCCCTCCCCTCAACCTGAGCATTGCTATGGGACATCCCACTATGTAATGAAGCTCCTGTGTCCCGTGATGTATGATCAAGAAAATAGGATTTTTATATACAGCTTACCTGTAAAATCCTTTTCTTGAGAGTACATCACGGGACACAGGGCTCCCGCCCCTCTTGGGTTTTACGTGGTTTCTTATTGCTTTGCTACAAAACTGAGGTGCCTCCCAAATGGGAGGGGTTATATAGGGGAGGAATTCTCTTTAATTGGGTCAACCAGTGTCCAAACACCAGAGGTGCCTATATAACCCACTATGCAATGAAGCTCCTGTGTCCCGTGATGTACTCTCAAGAAAAGGATTTTACAGGTAAGCTGTATATAAAAATCCTATTTTTTTACCCAACTCCCTTCAGGCCATTACCATGTCTGGAAGGCCAGCAAGGAGAGGCAGACAGGCGCGAGCTGATAAAAGAGGGCAAGCAGGCTCTGTGTCTAGAGACAACAGTGCTGGTCGTGGACGCGGTGCATTGTCATCAGCACGTGGCCATGGGACACGCTTGTCCTTCTTTTCGGCAGCTGGACATGTTGAGCCGCAACATGCCAACGACTTGGTAGAGTGGATGACCAAGCCCTCTTCATCCTCCCCATCCTCTCTCACCCAGTCTCAGGGTACTAGCAAAGCAGCTGCCAACGCATCGTCTTCCCTCCTCTCAATGTCATAATCAGTGACTCCTTCCCTAGACCCACCACATCCTCCTGAGGAGTCTCCTGAACTCTTTGAGCACAGTGTTGGGTACATGCTCCAGGAGGATGCCCAGTGTTTTGTGGGCTCTGATGATGACACTCAGCTAGAGGAAGGCAATAGCGTGAGCGCAGAGAGAGGGGATGCTCAAGAAGGACAGCAATCTGGCAGTCATGTTCCACAAGCTGCAGCATACTGCCAGGTTTGCTACAGCGATGAAGAAGGAGGGGATGATGAGGGCACTGACTCCACGTGGGTGCCTGGAAGGAGAGAGGAGGAGGAGGAGGAGGCACATGTCCAACGAGGCAAGATGCCCTCCGGGGGCCAGCTTAGGGGCAGCACACTGACTGAATCACACCGCAGAGCTCCGCCTGTGCAGAGCGCTGCCTCTGCGCATTATTCTAAAAGTTCTTTGGTGTGGGCCTTTTTTGAGACGAGTGCATCAGATCGCACCGCTGCTATTTGCAACATATGTCTCAAGCGTATCTCGCGTGGCCAAAACATCAGCCGCTTGGGCACCACATGCTTGACCAGACATATGTTGACCTGCCATGCAGTTCGTTGGCAAGCGTACCTCAAAGACCCACACCAAAGAACAAAGCGGACCTCTCCTTGCTCCTCATCAGCTGGCATCTCCAACCCCACTAGACCTTCAGTCCTCTCTGAAACCTGCTCTGAGAGGAATGAAGGTGTAGAATTAGGTGTGTCACAGCCAAGTGCTTCCGGGAACTCTGCTAGCGGTACACCCACGTCCGATTATAGCAGGCAAATGTCCCTGCCCCAGCTGCTGGACCGGTGGAAGAAGTTCACTCCCAGCCATCCACATGCCCAGCGGTTAAATGCTAGCTTGGCTAAATTGCTAGCACTTCAACTGCTGCCTTTTCAGTTGGTAGACTCGGCCCCCTTCCGTGAGTTTGTACAATGTGCGGTTCCTCAGTGGCAGGTCCCCGAACGCCACTTTTTCTCACGGAAGGCGATTCCGGCTCTCTACCGGCATGTGGAAGGCAATGTCCTTGCCTCGCTGGACAGGGCGGTCAGCGGTAAGGTGCATATTACCGCTGACTCATGGTCCAGCAGGCATGGACAGGGACGTTGCCCGTCTTTCACGGCCCATTGGGTCACTCTTCTGGCAGCTGGGAAGGATGCAGGACAAGGTGCAGTAGTGTTGGAGGTTGTTCCGCCACCACGCCTCCAAAATGCTACTATTGGTTGTGACACACCTCTCTCCTCCACCCCCTCCTCTTCTTCTTCCTCCATGGCCTCTTCCAGTGCTATGTCCTCAGAACCAGCGGTTCTACGCAGTACGCAGGCAAAACAATGCCATGCCGTGCTTGCGCTGGTTTGTTTGGGGGACAGGAGCCACACTGGGGCGGATGTTTTGTCAGCTCTGCAGGGGCAGGCCGAGAGGTGGTTGACGCCACGCCAGCTTAAGCCAGGAATGGTGGTTTGTGACAATGGCACCAACCTCCTCTCCGCCCTCCGACAGGGACAACTGACCCATGTGCCCTGTGTAGCTCACGTCCTTAACCTGGTGGTGCAGCGGTTCTTGGGCAGGTACCCCGGCTTACAGGATGTCCTGAAGCAGGCCAGGAAAGTCTGTGTGCATTTCCGCCGATCATTTAATGCCTGTGCTCGGCTGGCTGAGCTCCAAAAGGAGTTGAACCTGCCCAAGAACCGCCTTATATGTGACATGCCCACCAGATGGAACTCAAAGTTGGCCATGCTGCAGCGGCGGCACATGCAGCAGAGGGCCATCAATGAGTACCTGTGCGACTACGGCACCAGGACAGGGTCAGGGGAGCTTGGTTTTTTCTCACCACGCCAGTGGGGCATGATCAGGGATGCATGCACTGTCCTGTCACCGTTTGAGGAGGCCACAAGGATGGTGAGCAGTGACAGTGCATGCATCAGTGACACTGTACCTCTTGTCCACCTGTTGGAGCATACGCTGTGTGGAATAATGGACAGGGCACTTGAGGCAGAACAGAGGCAGGAAGAGGAAGACTTCCTTGCCTCTCAAGGCCCCCTTTATCCAGACAGTATTCCTGCTGTGCCACCCATCACACAGGAAGAGGATGAGGAGGAGGAAGAGGAGGAGGAGGATGATTGTGTCAGCATGGAGGTGGAGGCTGGCACTCAGCATCAGCAGCAGCAGCAGCAGCAGCAGCAGTCTTGTAGGGATGATTTACAGTCCCAAGAAACCCATGGACTTGTATGTGGCTGGGACGAGGTAGCTGCGGATCATGTTGTCCTTAGTGACCACTCTCCTTGATCCACGGTACAAGGGTAAGGTTGCCAACCTTATCTTGCCATCACAGAGGGAGCAGAGGATGAGACATCTCCGGGAGGCCTTGCAGAAAGGTCTGTGCAACGCGTTCCCAGAGACTGGGAGGTTACAAACTCCTGGTCCTGGACAACGTGTTGCTGAGACATCAGTCAGAAGGAGTGGTGGAGAAGGTGGCCGTCTGACTGATGCTTTCAGACAATTTTTTAGTCCGCAGCCCCAAGGTATGATCGGTTCCAGCACCCATCGCCAGCGTCTGATTTACATGGTGCAGGAATACCTAGGGGCAAGGTCAGACTTTGACACCTTTCCCACCGAAAATCCTCTGGCTTACTGGGTCTTGAGGATGGATCACTGGCCAGAGCTTGCACAATATGCAATTGAGCTACTGGCCTGTCCTGCATCCAGCGTTCTTTCGGAACGCACCTTCAGTGCTGCTGGTGGCTTTGTTACCGATCACAGGGTGCGCCTGTCCACCGAATCAGTTGATCGACTGACCTTCATCAAGATGAATCAGTCTTGGATCACCCACAGCTACCAAGCACCTGAAGCTGATGTAACAGAATAATATGTTTTGAAATATCACATCCCTTCAAGACTGCCTATGCTGATGCTGAGTGACTGTCCTATTATGTTGATTGTCTATCCTCTTCCTCCTCCTCTGATATGTTGGAAGAACATTTTTGGTTCTGGGTGATGCCATCAGCCCAATTTTTCTGCCCCTGTTTAACAGGGGCATTTAAGTACAATTTTTGATGCAATGCTTTGCAGCAGGGCTAATTCCTGCAATCAAACAAGAGTATATGGGAGAGGTTGCAGTGTCGTGGCACCAGCACCAGTGCCTAAGGCCCAATTTTTCTGCCCCTGTTTAACAGGGGCGTTTAAGTACAATTTTTGATGCAATGCTTTGCAGCAGGGCTAATGCCTGCAATAAAACAAGAGTATATGGCAGAGGTTGCAGTGTGGTGGCACCAGCACCAGTGCCTAAGGCCCAATTTTTCTGCCCCTGTTTAACAGGGGCGTTTAAGTACAATTTTTGATGCAATGCTTTGCAGCAGGGCTCATTCCTGCACTACAACTAGAGTATATGGAAGAGGTTGCAGTGTGGTGGCACCAGCACCAGTGCCTAAGGCCAAATTTTTCTGCCCCTGTTTAACAGGGACATGTAATTACAATTCTTGATATAATATTTCACAGGAGGGCCCCTTCCTGTGCCTACCCAGAGTAACGGTGAGGACTTATAGTGTTGTGGCACCAGCACCACAACCACCAAAGGTCAATTTTTCTACCTCTGTTCAACAATGGCATGTAATTACAATTCTTGATATAATCGTTCACAGCAGGGCGCTCCAGCGCCCACCAAGAGTCACTTTGAGGGCTTACAATGTTGTGGCAAAACCAACACCTTGTTCCGCCATTTCTGCAGAGCATATAGGGCAGGCCCCTACTTTCAAACATCCAACTTACAAACATCTCCTACTTGCAAACGGAAGGAGACAACAGCAAGTGAGATGAAAAAAGATGGACGACAAAACAAATTATACAGGGGTGATAACCCTTCCCTATGTTTTCCAAAAAGCTTAAAAATAGATTTTTTGACTGGAGCTACACTTTAAAAATGTACCGGTTGAAAATTACAAACAGATTCAACTTAACACAACAAACCTACACAGTCCCTGTCTTGTTTGCACCGCCTGTATACTGCTGTTCTGAGTATATAGGGCCTGGGGGCCACACGCATTTCCTTTTTTTAATATGGGTACGGGGTTCCCCTTAATATGCGTACAAGACCCAAATAGGCTGGTAATGGGCAGGGAGGGCTACCCATGCCATTTTTCTGAATGATTTTCAACCATATTGCAGGAACCAGATATAACATTAAAACCGCAATCAGTTTTAAATGGTGTTATTTCCGTTTAATGTCATTTTGTGCAGGGACTGTTCTAAACACGGGAAACACGTGGCACTTCACAGGGATACTACAGACACCCCCCAGGCACCATATTTAAAGGAATATTTCACTTTTTTTTCACTTTAATCGTCATTAAAATCAGTGCTCCCGCCAAAACGGCCATTTTTAAAAACATTTTAGGCATTGACCCATGTCCCCTGGGGCAGGAGCCAGGTCCCCAAACCCTTTTTAGGACAGTATCTTGCATATTAGCCGTTAAAATTAGCACTTTTAATTTCAAATGTTCGAGTCCCATAGACTTCAATGGGGTTCTAACGTTCGTACGAATTTGGGGTCCATTCGAAAGTTCTGGTGCAAACCGAACCGGGGGGGTGTTCGGCTCATCCCTAGACAGCAGGAACACTGTCTGGATAAAGGGTGCCTTGAGAGGCAAGGAAGTCCTCCTCTTCCTGCCTCTGTTCTGCCTCAAGTGCCCTGTCCATTATTCCACACAGCGTATGCTCCAACAGGTGGACAAGAGGTACAGTGTCACTGATGCATGCACTGTCACTGCTCACCATCCTCGTGGCCTCCTCAAACGGGGACAGGACTTTGCATACATCCCTGATCATGCCCCACTGGCGTGGTGAGAAAAAACTGAGCTCCCCTGACCCTGTCCTGATACCGTAGTCACACAGGTACTCATTGATGGCCCTCTGCTGCGTGTGCAGCCACTGCAGCATGGCCAACGTTGAGTTCCATCTGGTGGGCATGTCACATATAAGGCGGTTCTTGGGCAGGTTCAACTCCTTTTGGAGCTCAGCCAGCCGAGCACAGGCATTAAATGATCGGTGGAAATGCACACAGACTTTCCTGGCCTGCTTCAGGACATCCTGTAAGCCCGGGTACCTGCCCAAGAACCGCTGCACCCCCAGGTTAAGGACGTGAGCCACACAGGGCACATGGGTCAGTTGTCCCTGTCGGAGGGCGGAGATGAGGTTGGTGCGATTGTCGCAAACCACCATTCCTGACTTAAGCTGGCGTGGCGTCAACCACCTCTCTGCCTGCCCCTGCAGAGCTGACAAAATATCTGCCCCAGTGTGGCTCCTGTCCCCCAAACAAGCCAGCGCAAGCACGGCATGGCATCGTTTTGCCCGCATACTTGCGTAGCCCCTGGAACGCCTACGGAGCACCGCTGGTTCTGAGGACAGAACACTGGAAGAGGCCATGGAGGAAGAAGAGGAGGGGGTGGAGGAGAGAAGTGTGTGTCAACCTCCAACACTACTGCACCTTGTACTGCATCCTTCCCAGCTGCCAGAAGAGTGACCCAACGGGCCGTGAAAGACAGGTAACGTCCCTGTCCATGCCTGCTGGACCATGAGTCAGCGGTAATATGCACCTTACCATTGACCGCCCTGTCCAGCGAGGCAAGGACATTGCCTTCCACATGCCGGTAGAGAGCCGGAATCGCCTTCCGTGAGAAAAAGTGGAGTTTGGGGACCTGTCACTGAGGAACCGCACATTGTACAAACTCACGGAAGGGGGCCGAGTCTACCAACTGAAAAAGCAGCAGTTGAAGTGCTAGCAATTTAGCCAAGCTAGCATTCAACCGCTGGGCATGTGGATGGCTGGGAGTGAACTTCTTTCGCCGGTCCAGCAGCTGGGGCAGGGACATTTGCCTGCTATAATCGGACGTGGGTGTACCGCTAAGCAGAGTTCCCGGAAGCACTTGGCTGTGACAAACCTAATTCTACACCTTCATTCCTCTCACAGCAGGTTTCAGAGAGGACTGAAGATCTAGTGAGGTTGGAGATCCCAGCTGATGAGGAGCAAGGAGAGGTCCGCTTTGTTCTTTGGTGTGGGTCTTTGAGGTACGCTTGCCAACGAACTGCATGGCAGGTCAACATATGTCTGGTCAAGCATGTGGTGCCCAAGCGGCTGATGTTTTGGCCACGCGAGATACGCTTGAGACATATGTTGCAAATAGCAGCGGTGCGATCTGATGCACTCGTCTCAAAAAAGGCCCACACCAAAGAACTTTTAGAATAACGCGCAGAGGCAGCGCCCTGCACAGGCGGAGCTCTGCGGTGTGATTTAGTCGGTGTGCTGCCCCTAAGCTGGCCCCCAGAGGGCATCCTGCCTCGTTGGACATGTGCCTCCTCCTCCTCTCTCCTTCCAGGCACCCACGTGGAGTCAGTGCCCTCATCATCCCCTCCCTCTTCATCGCTGGAGCAAACCTGGCAGTATGCTGCAGCTTGTGGAACATGACTGCCAGATTGCTGTGCTTCTTGAGCATCCCCTCTCTCTGCGCTCACGCTACTGCCTTCCTCTAGCTGAGTATCATCATCAGAGCCTACAAAACACTGGGCATCCTCCTGGAGCATGTACCCAACACTGTGCTCAAAGAGTTCAGAAGACTCCTCAGGAGGATGTGGTGGGTCTAGGGAAGGAGTCACTGATGATGACATTGAGAGGAGGGAAGACGATGCGTTGGCAGCTGCTTTGCTAGTACCCTGAGCCTGGGTGAGAGAGGATGAGGAGGATGAAGAGAGCTTGGTCATCCACTCTATCAAGTCTTCGGCATGTTGCGGCTCAAATGTCCAGCTGCCGAAAAGAAGGACAAGCGTGTCCCATGACCACGTGCTGATGATGTCGATGCACCGCGTCCACGACCAGCACTGTTGTCTCTAGACACAGAGTCTGCTTGCACTCTTTTATCGGCTCGCGTCTGTCTGCCTCTCCTTGTTGGCTTTCCAGACATGGTAATGGCCTGAAGGGAAATGGGAAAACCAGCAATTGGGTAGTGTATATTTTGCTGGAGGCACACAACACCCACTAACTCCTGCAGATGGCAGATGGCTCAATTAGAGAAGAGCTATATAGGTGGATATAACGGTGTATACTGCGGTCAGGGCACGCAGACAGCACGCACAATCTCCTACAACTGACTGCAAGCTCTATTAAAAAATAGCAATGTAGCTAGCTATATAGGTGGATATAACGGTGTATACTGCGGTCAGGGCACGCAGACAACAGGCACAATCTCCTACAACTGACTGCAAGCTCTATTAAAAAAGAGCAATATAGCTAGCTATATAGGTGGATATAACTGTGTATACTGCGGTCAGGGCATGCAAACAGCACGCACAATCTCCTACAACTGACTGAAAGCTCTATTAAAAAATAGCAATATAGATAGCTATATAGGTGGATATAACGGTGTATACTGCGGTCAGGGCATGCAGACAACACCCGCTACAGAAGAGCAAGAACGCAAAATCGGCCGATAACGATCGGTGTATACTGTGTTGAAGGTACACAGAACACCCACTAACTCCTACAGACACCAACACACTACACAAGGCCGCCACGCTGGCGGCCTTATATAGTGTGGGGCGTGTACTACACAACCTGAGCTATGATTGGCCACAGGCATTCTGCCTGTGGCCAATCATGGCTCTCCTCGCTGCCGGCTCTGTGATTGGCCAAGCATGCGGGGTCACAGTGCATGCTTGGCCAATCATGAGCCAGCAATACACTGCGATGGCGCAGTGCATTGTGGGCCGTGAGCGCCACACGAATTTGTCGTGAACGGCCCATAACTTTTGTTTTTCGCCGAACGCGCGAACAGCTGATGTTCGATTCGAACACGAAGCTCATCCCTACTGGTCATGGAGGAGTGTGCTCTTTCCTTAAATTGGTAAGCCTATTGTACTGACGTATACATCTATTGATGTACTGTTATTAGTTTATGGAAATTAGTCACTTCGGTCTCTTGCATATTTCTAACCGTTGAGACCACTAAGCAACTTATTCGCTCCTCCCATGCTCATCTTCAGGACTTCTCCAGAGCCTCTCCCATGCTCTGGGACTCCCTACCTCAATCTGTCCGTTTGTCTTCTACTCTGTCCACTTTTAGATGATCCCTGAAAACTCATCTCTTCAGGGTGGCCTATCCTGCATCCAGCTAACAACCGAATCTTCTACTCCCATCATCAGTTCATCCCTCACAGTCCCTACCTTTTGTTTCACCAGACCCTCCTTCTTAGGGCTCCTCTAACCCTTTTGTTTTGAATTGTACTGTTGGTGTAGTGTCTCGCTACATTGTAAAGAGCTGCGCAAGCGGTTGGCGCTATATAAATCCTGTATAATAATAAGAATAATATTTAAACATGTCTACCTGCAAAGTAACCTTGGCTATTTTTGCTATATGTTATATAGATTTATACAGAGTTCTAGGACTAAATCTGAAATGGATGATCAGGGCTGGTGCAAGGATTTTTGACATCGTAGGTGAAACCTCATTTTGCCTCCCCCTTGGCTCCACCCTCTTTGCCCTGCCTATGTATATTACACCTTTTTAATGAAGAGCCCATCAAATGCAGCCTCACCAGCGCCCATCAAGGCAGCCTCACCAGTGCCCATCAATGCAGCCTCACCAGTGCCCATCAAAGCAGTCTCACCAGTGCCCATCAAAGCAGCCTCACCAGTGCCCATCAATGCAACCTCACCAGTGCCCATCAATGCAACCTCACCAGTGCCCATCAATGCAACCTCACCAGTGCCCATCAATGCAGCCTCACCAGTGCCCATCGATGCATCCTCACCAGTGCCCATGAAATTCAGCCACACCAGTGCCCATCAATGCAGCCTCACCAGTGCCCATCAACGGCGATTGCAATCCACCGCCATCCTGAGCCGAGCCACACAGGAGAGACGCCATCCTCCATAGGGCTGCAGCCGCAGACACAGTACTGCCCACCGCCGTGTTATTTGTGCGGCGGGAGCACTTTTGGCAACGAAAATCACTGCGAGGCTGAGTGTGTCAGCGGGCGCCTTCTTGGGGCCTACAGGAGAGCCGTTCCACACCGCATCCCGCCGCTGTACACGCAACATCGGGGGAGACCATCACCCGAGGCTGACAACCGTGGCATACAGACGGGCCCAAAGACGCCACGGATCACCACCGGCAAGCCCTCGAGCGCGGCCCGGATCCCAAGGAGAGCAAGCCACATCTCAGGCCTACAGCTCCGGCCTTCAGCGCGATTGGCACACAGTGAGTACTGAGACACTCACCCCCCCATCTACCGGGCGCTGGTTAACACCCAGACCCCCACAGGGGCACATATCTAGGGGAGCATTCCCTAAAACCCTGCCCTACAGGACCTGGGACAAATAGGGGTCGGAAACTGGCCGTGGGACAACACATACCAGCAGGCCTACAGCTAAGAAGCCAGTGGCCATCTTGCTACACCCAATTCATCTCACCGCTTCCAATCCTGTTCTGACTAGCCTGGTTCAGTTGGTCCTGACTCCAAAAAGACCACAACAACAACTGGGACTAAAGTACACTCCACTCTGTCATTAAACTGCCACATATCCTAAGGAACCTGCATTAGGGGCAGTGGCCTGGTGTATAGCCTTTATGATGATGTTGTAACAACACCCTGGTGACCTGGGGGCCTGAGACTTGAAAACAGACCACATAGACTATGTCAACGCACCCACGGAGAAGTACACATAACCATACCCTACACTCTTTGGGGACCCCTCAGAGTAAAACGTCATCTGCAAACCTAAGCAAATTTAAATACTCTGGAGGCGGTAAAAGCGCCAAAAAGGCATCAACACAGAGAAATAGCATTATAGAAGACATGGAGGATGACATGGAGAACTCTCTGCCAGCTTCTGAAGACTCAACTACGGCAATAATAAGACTGAACACCTGCTTACTTACGCTGCCATGAGGGACATTGCTGCTGACATTAAAAGCTCCTTTACTGCAGCGATCACTGACATCAAAACAGAAATCCAAAGACTAACGGAACAACTGGCAATATCAGACCGTGCGGGGAAGAGAAGAGATAGAGCCCTGTTTAGACTAGATGATATCACAGCTACGTACTCACAACACCTAATTGATATGAACCGGCAAATAGAAGATTTAGACAATCGAGGACGCCGGAACAATATAAGAATTAGAGGCGTACCTGAGACTGTATTCCCAGATCAAATAAGGCCTACTCTTACCACTATATTCAACACCCTCATAGAAAGCCCGGAACAATCCCCTATCGAATTTGATAGGGCACATAAGGCCCTCAGGCCCAGAGCACAAGACGGAAACCCTCCGAGAGACATCATTTGCTGCCTGCCCAACTACAGCCTGAAGGAAGCCATTCTCCAAAAAGCCAGGTCCAAGGAACGGATCGTACATGAGGAAGCCGTAATACAACTTTTCCAGGACCTGTCGCCCATTATGCTCAAAAACAGGAGGGCCCTGTAGCCACTTCTGAAGGTGCTGAGACAAAAAGGAATCAACTACAGATGGAAGTTCCCCTTCGCACTTCAGGCAAATTCCTGGGGGAACAATATATGCTCAAAGTCCCAGATGATCTAAGCAAATTTGTGAAGATCTTCAGATCGACACCATGGACCTTCCAGAATGGTACGCGGAATTTCATACACCTCCAGAAGTGAACAACTTGCACTTCTCACTGGGACCGTCTCATGCACAGTCGCCCTACCAACCAACCAAACACCGCAGAAATTCTGATAGGAGCAGCTTTGAGTCTCCACACCCCTCTCGAAATCCTAGGAGCCCAAGAGGGAGAGACACGAGGGGCTATTGACATGAGTATGTTACACATAAGTTTTGACTCTGCCAGTTGTAAATTTCTGACACCCAGTTAATACTATGGTCGCCAGACTGCCTTACGTTACTTGGCGCCATGTTCACGCGGGACCTGTGCCTGACTGCAAAATGCGACCGGTTCGCACCCTAAGCCGGGTTATCACACTTACCTGCTACATTGACACATCTACCTCGGTAGCTCCCTTATACTTCTTTTTGACTTTCTAGGAACCAGTATGTGCCAAATACCGATCTATGCAAAGATTAACCCCTGAAAATTGTTACCTGTTACCAACCTTGAGCTACCGCAACCAACCGAACTGTGAGTAACAAAAACTGACCCTCTTATTGTTTACAGGAAAGGGTTATGTGCAGTTCACCGTTTGCTGCAGAAATGCAGAGGCAAAGACCTTGGATGTTACCCTTTGCAGCCTACGGAATGGTTGACGCAACTACTATTGCCTTCAACACCCATGATCTCTTACCACGAGTGGGACTGGCCAAGAGGGTAGGGGGAAAACACTAATACCGCATTCCCCTTTACAGATTGGACGCCTTGCTGGCCCTACCGGCGGTACTTTGATTGCTTGGTTTACTACTGTCTTCTTCCCTCAGAGGTTATTGTGACTCTAGCATCCTGTACAAGACACTGTAAGTCTCCTACGGTGGAGACCCTTAGTACACGTCCAGGACTGTAAATGAGCTTATTTAAATACCTGCCTTTGGCCTCTACCCCCTTCTAAAGGCTCAATGGGTATGATATAGCATAGAGTCATTTATTGTTTACTTTCTCCTACAGGGTTAGAGAGTACTACACTCCTGTTCCTGGTTGACAGTTTGGTATGTTTAAGCTACCTCTGGCTAAATATGTTTTTTTTTTTGTTTCTCCTTTTTTTGCTATTCTGCTTGCACTTTACAGTTGAACAATGTTTATAAGGTTTAAGATGCGAACAGACAGATTGGAAACAATCTAAATGTAATGTCATTCTCTTAAACGATCCCATATGCTACTAACTTCTACATAAGAACAGCTCTACACTTGGTCTCAGACACCCTGCTCACAAGGGGGAATACTCCCCATCCTGACGCTCGGGCCCCTAGGTCCCGTCGGACCTCTTCACAGGGTTACTTCCTAGCTGATACACACCACACTACTACATAGCATAATTTATAATACTTTATTGCTATCACACCTCCCACTATCCCCCACAGGGAAAGTACTACCTTACACCAGAACAAGTCAGACACCAAGCTGACTCGCCAACCAGTGGTGGAAAACTAGTTAACGCCTTCAAACCATCCTCTACGTTGGTTATACACGTTCCTTCCCCTCTCTCCCCCTACCTGTTTGCATTCTTTAAACACACAACCGTTTTCCTACACCTAATCCATTCCTGCCCGCTTGCTCCTCACGACAGCAGTACGTACAGTGTACACTGCTAAAATACTCAGCATCCCTGGACACCTCCCTCTCCACGTTTTGCTCACAACATGGCATACGCTTTCTTAGGGAAAGCACCTACCATTCTTTCCCATAATGTAAATGGTCTGAACGTACCCGAAAAAAAGGACTAAATTATTAAGGGAACTTAAAAAAACCCAACCCTTAATAGTATTTATACAGGAAACTCACTTTAAGGGCAACAATATCCCTAGAATCACTGACAGAACCTTTACCACAGCATACCATGCCACCAACCCCCTTGCCAAAACCAAAAGGAGTATCCATCTTTCTTCACAAAGACGCTCCCTTTGTACTAACGCAACAACTGACGGATCCTGAGGGACAATTTCTATTTCTCAAAGGCTCATGGGAAGGGTCGCCTATAGCTTTAGCCAATGTGTACTTTCCGAATTCCTCACATATATCTTTCTGCAACAAAATTATAGAGGAACTCAAATGGTTTGCAGAAGTGGTGTACCCTCGTTGGAGGAGACTTTAATGTCCCCCTTGCACCCCTTAAAGACACCTCGACAGGACACACGCAAGTCACGTATAGGACTCTCAAACGAATAAAATCACTATTACAATCACTGACATTGGTAGATACATGGAGATCCATGCACCCCACAGACAGGGACTTTACCTTTTTCCCCGCACCCCATAAAAAATACTTGAGAATTGACATGATTTTCATCTCGCAAAGGAACCTTGGTAATCTACTTTCAGCAGAGATAGGCATTATAGCCCTTTCTGACCATGCACCCTCGGCGGTTACACTACATCTCAACACACCACACAAATCCGCATTCAATTGGAGACTGAATTCCACACTCCTCACCGACCCAATTATAAAAGATGACATCCAAAACGCCATTAACATATACTTTAGCCACAACGCTGACACTGACACGAACCCACTAAACAATTGGGAGGCACACAAATCAGTGGTAAGAGGCGAACTCATCAAATGGGGTGCTCGGAAAAAGAAAGAAAGGGAAGGTGCAATCACTAAACTCTCCCAACAAATTGCCAGCCTTGAACTACAACACAAACAATCCCAATCACTCAGACTCAAAGACCAATTAACACAACTCAGAACTTCCCTAAGGCTACTATTGGACATGAAGATTAAATGTTCTCTTTTTTTTTTTTTTTAAAAGCATTTTTTATGACCACGGAGACCAGAGTGGGAAGCAATTGGCCAAAGCCCTAAAAGATGCCTCGTTATCGAACCATATTCATGCCTTAAAAGACAAAGGGGGACCTTAAAACACAATTCTGAAGAGATAGCGGCAATGTTTCACACCTAGTACTCTAAATTATATAAACTACCGGCTCAACACAGACCATCTTACCTAACGCACACAAAACAGGACACCATACACGATTTCCTAAAGAATAGCGGACTGCCCTCCCTGACAAAAGAAGACTCAAATGCACTCGAGGACCCCATAACTACCTCTGAAATCTCAAACGCGATTGCAGATTTAAAAGCAGAAAGGAGCCCCGGACCAGACGGCTTTACATCACAGTGCTATAAAACTTATACAAACTCTCTTATAAAGTCCCTCCGTTCGGCCTTCAACTTTTTAGCAAAGAACAGGGGCGTAACTATAGAGGGTGCAGCAGTCGCGACCGCAACTGGGCCCTGTGCTGCAGGGGGCCCATGCAGCACCCTCTACATATGGCCGGCAGCAGCATAGGCAGCTTGGGGTACCAGTGCACCATGCACACGGGTGCCTGGAGGTGGAGGGTGACTAGCAGAGCTCCATGCTCGACTATCGCACTGTCTGCTCTTTAGTTGTGCAGTCCCCGCATGACCTGTGTCCTCGGCTGGCTCCTCAGAGTACCCCTCTCCTGCTCCATGCATTGCCGCTCAGTCCGATGTCTGTTCTCCCCAGCCAGAGTCCCGCCCCCCCCGAGTCCGGGCCCACACTGCACTGCATACTTCTCCCGGGTAAACAAACTTTAAGCACACAGATGCAGTGCAGCCCTATGAGAGCTCCCCGGGGACACTGCAGGCTTGTCTGCCAGCCCCCCTCCTCCCCGTCATACACAGATGACGAAAGGTCTTTCTGGGAGATATGCTGATCACACGTCCAGCACACTGGATGGAGCCCAGGCCAACATGGATGAGTGCGTGGCCTGCAGCTTGGTGATGGTGAGTGAGAGGACCCCATCCTCCACACACCATTACTTATACCCTCCATCTCCCCCTGGGGACAGGGGCCCTTTCTCACATGGGGGACAGGGACCCCCATCTCCCCCCGGGGGGACAGGGACCCCTTCTCACCTGGGGGCAGTAACTTCATCTGCCCTGGAGAAAAGGACCTCATCTCTTCTGGGGACGGGGACCCCATCCTGCCTAGGGACAGTCCCCCAATGGGGCACCTAAAAATAAGAGAATAAAAATAAAAAAAACTACTGATGCCAGTGGTGGAACTACAGGGCTCACAAAGGTCATACCTGTGACCACACCCTGGAGTTCGACCGCCGGACTCGGAGGGAAGGGCCCTGGCTGGGGTTCAGGGGGGCCCTTCATGGTTTCTTGCATCGGGGCCCTGAAGGTCCTAGTTACGCCACTGGCAAAGAACAAGCATGAATCCCAATCCTTCCTCATGGCACATGTAGCTGTAATTCCCAAGACCAATAAGGAACACACGGACTGCGCAAACTTCAGACCCATCTCACTCCTTAACATAGACCTTAAACTCCTGGCTAAAATTCTAGCCAACAGATTAAAACCCATTTTAGCAAAAATAATCGGCCCTGAACAAGTGGGATTCATGCCAGGGAGGGAAGCCCGTGACAACACCATCAAAGCCTTGAATTGAATCCATTTTGCCCAGAAATCTAAAACTAAAGGCATGCTGCTTTCTACCGATGCCGAGAAGGCTTTCGATAGGGTCTCGTGGGATTACATGATGGCCACATGCGCTCATATTGGCCTAAACGAAAACATGTTATCGTGGATCTCAGCTCTCTATCGAAATCCCCAAGCCAAAATAAAAATTAATAATATATTTTATGAACCTATATCCATCCATAATGGTACTTGCCAAGGCTGCCCCCTATCGCCACTCCTCTTCATCCTTACCCTAGAACCTCTAATTAGAACAATTAATCTGAATGCTGATATCCAGGGCTTCACGCTAAATGACAGAGAGTACAAAATTGCTGCTTACGCGGATGATCTGTTCTTCCACACCAATCCCCACATCTCAATTCCCAATCTCCACAAAATATTTAAAACCTTTTGGGTTTATATCCAATTTTAAAGTAAATCAGTCAAAATCCGAGGCCCTCAACCTCACCCTACCACCGGACCAACTCAAAAATTTACAAGACAATCACCCTTATAAATGGAAACAAGGCACCCTTAAGTATTTGGGCATAAATTTAATGAGTAACATTGAATCACTATATAATGTAAACTACAAGCCCCTACTTGCCACGATCAAAAAGGACCTTCTCAAATGGAACGTAAAAATGTTCTCCTGGTTTGGAAGGGCCTCCATATTAAAGATGACGGTACTCCCCAGTCTTCTTTATTTATTTAACGCTCTACCAATTAAAATTCCACAACATTTCTTCAAATTATTGAGTCAAATTCAAAGACGATTTCTCTGGGCAGATAAGAAGCCTAGAATTCAATTCCGACGCTTAACACTCTCTAAAAGTAATGGGGGTATAGGCCTACCGGACTTTAAAAAACACCACCAGGCCACCCACATTACGAGAGTGATAAAATGGCACTGCCACAGCCTAAATAAGGACTGGGTCCAACTAGAAAGCAATTTGGCAACACGCACCACGCTCTACCTCCCATGGTCGCTTCACTCCAGAAAGCCCAAACTTATAGACCATCCGCTAATTGAAACCACAATAAAGATCTGGCAAACACTGGTAAAGTCACAAAAAATCGCAACAAACCCAGGCCCCCCTGACGCCACTCACGAATAACCCTGACTTCATCCCAGGCTTACACCATAACCTGCCACAAGACTTTCTTGTTGTTGGATTGAATTCATGTAATACTTCTGGTATTTGTTCATGATTGAGATAGTCACTTAGACTCAGTTGAATGAAGCACATGAAAGCTTTGTAATCAGAAAGAACAATAGCTTGACCCACCTGCTGTGATAGATGTGATTGCAGGCTTCAAAGGGAATAAGATCTAGCTAGACGGCTGATCGTTAGAGACACTGATCATAGTGGACAATACAGCATGCTTCCTGAAGAATGGGCATACATGTGAAGGATTACCTCTTGGTGAAATCTATTGGATGGAAGGAAAATGGGGGTGGCTACGAGTGGGCGTGTATATTTGAATGAAAAGGCTCACACACAGACAAGGCTCTCTCTCTGTTCGCTGCAAGAGCTTGCCATGTGTTTTCTGCTAACAGGATGATTCGGCCATCTCGAGGCCTAATCTGGGTGATGGCTCCGGCCTAAACCTCATGGTGAAGGCCCTCTCCTGGTCTGAGCCTAGCCGATGCAGCAAAGCCTCACGGAGGACCATGTGATAAGTATCTTTCATATTCTTGTATTATATGTTCTGATTGTAAGCTTTGTGATATTGTAATGTCTTTTTAATACTTTATGTTAGATTTCTTGGGAAATAAATAAGATAGTGTCATGAAAATCGCATGAAGAGATTGTCCTCCAGGTCTTCTGATTTACGATCGTCGTGGGTACGCACGATCGTACGAACTCCCTTACGTTCGAACACAGGTGCGCGTGTGCGGGCACGTGCGCGGTCGTGTGCGTGCGTCCGTGTTGGTGCCAAACGGCCTATTTAAACTAGCCTCTTGCCGATAGTCTTTGCTGTCTGCTCTACAGCGTTATACCTGTGAGACCTGATCCGTAGCGTTTGTTCCAGTTTGACCCGGCTTACCTGTGACCCATCTACTATCTGCCTGCACCCGACCCCGGCTTGTTGTGACGATTCTCCTGCCTGCTCCCTTGTACTTCTCTTCCAGTCTGATATCTGACCCGGCTTGCTTTGACCATCCGTCTGCTTAAGGTGAACCTGCTTATATTGAACTGTGTCATCTGTTACAAGTAACCTGCTGGTATTGAACTGTTCACCTGCTGCAAGTGCCTGCTCATATTGAACTGTTCACCTACTGCAAGTATCTGCTTATATTGAACTGTATCATCTGCTACAAGTAACCTGCTCATATTGAACTGTTTATCTGCTGCAAGTACCTGTGTATATTGCACTGTTCATCTACTACAAGTTGCCTGTTCCATTGAACCGTGTTATCTGCTATGAATTACCTGCTGTTCCATTCGCTGTGATTACCTGCTCCACTGAACTTCACCTACCCATCCTACTCATCTGTTGATCCTGCCAGGCACCTGTACCCCTCCTTACTTCTGTGTTCCCTGTTACATTGCCAGGAGACCGGTAGTGGGAGTCGTAAGGGAGGCCTCTTTCCGCAATCCGGGCTCACTACTAGAAGGTACGTGACAGTAGCAGACAGCCAATGTCTGAGCCCGAGCGGGGAGCCTCCGCCATGGAAGAACTTTGTCAACACCTGGCAGGACTTTCTAAGGCAGTTAAGGGCCTCCAGTAAGGCTACACCCGGCTGGAAGAACGGGTAATTGCTCTTTTTAACCCCTCCGGATCCTTGGGGGCCACTCAACCATCAATTTCTTCAGCTGAAGCAGGTCCAGCACCTATAGTTGTGATGTTACCACCAGAACCTAAAGTTCCCACACCCGAGCGATTTTCTGGGAATCGCAGTGGCTTCAGGGCCATCCGCAACTCCTGCGAATTATATTTCGCCCTCCAACCACGGACCTTTTCTTTGGAGGCTACCAAGGTGGGTTTTGTGGTATCTTTACTCTCTGGAGACCCCCAGACCTGGGCCCACCGCCTGTTAGAACAGAAGGACGCAGCGTTGGCTAATCTTACTACCTTTTTTGATGCAATGGCCCAATTATACGAAGATCCCTAACTTTCAGCAACTGCAGAAACCGCCTTGCGGACCCTCCAGCAGGGACGAAGGCGGTGGAAGATTATGTGGCTGAGTTCAGGCGATGGGGCATGGATACAAACTGGAATGATGCTGCCCTTCGTCATCAGTTCCGCATGGGACTCTCTGATTCTTTGAAGGATGAGCTTGCTAGAGTCGGTGTTCCACAGACCTTAAACGCACTAATTGACTTGGCGATACAGATCAATCGTCGTCTGAGAGAGAGGAGAGCTGAGAGGGCCACAGGTTTCTCTCGCCCAATCTGGATGCTTCCAAAGGCCCCAAGCCATTTACATCCAGCACCTGCCGCCCGACCCACGTCTGACACACTTGAGCCTATGCAACTTGGAGTCTTGTGGCCATCTCTTACCCCCGAAGAACGTCAACGTCGGCGGAATAACAATTTATGTCTCTATTGCGGGGAAACTGGACATTACGTCAGGAACTGTCCTATTAAACTTCGTAAGTGTCCATCCATGCCTCCTGATCTCTCAGACTCTTCAATAAAGTTTTCATCTCATCTTATCATTTCTGTCTCCTTTCAGTTCCCAGGAAAGACTTTACAGACACCCGCCATTATTGATTCCGGGGCATGCAGCTGTTTTATGGATTCATCCTTTGCTGCCCAACATCAGATTCCTCTCCTTCCTAAGTCCCGTGGACTCTCTATCCATTTGGCCGATGGCTCCGCTATTAAATCGGGTCCTGTAACTCGAGAAACTGCACCTCTACCTACTGTTATCTCTGGTTCGCATCGAGAACTTCTCCGGATGGACATTATCACCTCCCCTCTTTTTCCTGTAATACTTGGGATGCCCTGGCTACAGGCCCACAATCCAACCATAAATTGGGCTACAGGAGAAATTACCTTTTCTTCACCTTATTGCCAGAAGTTCTGTGGTTCATCCGGTTTTCTGAGACCAGCAACTTTATTATCTATTGACTCAGAGATCGATTTACGTCAAGCCATTCCCGAAGTCTACCATGAATTCCTGGACGTGTTCAGTAAACAAAAGGCAGAGGTGCTCCCGCCCCACGAGCTTATGACTGCCCAATTGAGTTACTTCGTCAAGCCAAAATTCCGTTTGGAAGGGTTTTCCCCTTAACAGAGGTAGAGCAGGAGAAACTCAAAGAATACCTCGAAGAAAATTTAAAGAAGGGGTTCATTCGCCTGTCTACGTCCCCAGCAGGTGCGGGTATTTTTTTGTCGAGAAAAAGGACCACACTCTCTGACCCTGCGTGGACTACCGTGAATTAAACAACATCACTATAAAGAACCGGTACCCTCTCCCTCTATTTCCAGAGTTATTCCAAAGACTGGGAACTGCTACGGTTTTCACTAAACTCGATCTCCGCGGGGCTTACAACTTGATCCGTATCAAGGCCGGAGATGAGTGGAAGACTGCTTTCCGTACCCGATTCGGACACTTCGAGTATTTGGTGATGCCCTTCGGTTTGTGTAATGCCCCCGCCACCTTCCAATACTTTATCAATGATGTGCTCCGGGACTTTCTGGACTTATTCGCTGTCGTTTACTTAGATGATATTTTAATTTTTTCTTCCTCCCCTGAAGCCCATCGCAAGCACGTCAAAAGCGTGTTGGGTTGGCTCCGCCAACACGGACTATATGCAAAAGCAGACAAGTGTTTGTTCGAACAGGAAAGTATACCATTCTTGGGGCTGATCATTTCTAGTAAGGGTATAAAGATGGACCCCCAGAAGATTGCTGCGATTTTGGACTGGCCAACTCCTGTAGACAGGAAAGGAATCCAACGTTTTATTGGATTCGCCAATTTCTATCGCAAATTTATTAAGGGTTTTTCAGCTATTGTCGCACCCATCACACAACTAACTAGACAAGGAACCCGTTTTCATTGGACCTCTGAAGCTCAAGAAGCATTCTAGACTCTCAAGGGACTTTTCACCTCCGCTCCTATTTTAAGACATCCAGATTCCTCCCTGCCATTTGTTTTAGAAGTGGATGCAGCCGAAATCGCCGTAGGAGCTATATTATCTCAAAGACAAGGAACTAAGGCCCTGCTTCATCCTGTGGCTTTCTTTTCGCATAAATTATCAGCAGCCGAGAAAAATTACGATGTTGGAGACCGGGAGCTGTTGGCGATTAAATCTGCATTAGAAGAATGGCGTTATTTGTTGGAAGGAGCTTCTCATCCAATTCTAATATTTACCGATCACAAGAACCTGGAGTACTTAAGATCTGCAAAAAGACTAAAACCAAGACAAGCCAGGTGGGCACTCTTCTTCTCCCGGTTCTCTTTCCATGTGACGTATCGCCCAGGGTCTAAGAATATAAAACCAGATGCCTTGTCACGGATGTTCCACAAGTCCCAGGAAATTTCTCCTCCAGATACCATTCTCGCTCCTGGGAATTTCCTTCTGCTTCAGGAAGATCTTCTCTCCCGGCTTAGACAAGCCTCCATGGGACAAAGACCTTTTTCAGAACCAGAACTACAAACCAGAGGTGGGTTACTGTGGTATAAAGACAAGATCTACATCCCCGAAACTCTGCGGGTATCTGTTCTAGAGCTGTGTCACGACCACGCACTCGCCGGACATTTTGGTATCACTAGAACCATTGATTTGGTACAGCGTACTTTTTGGTGGCCTCAGTTACGGGAGGATTGCAAGAAATACGTGAACACCTGCACTACGTGCATTAGAAGTAAGAACTGTAAAACTAAGGCCTGGGGCCTCCTTAAACCGTTGTCTGTTCCGGACAGGCCATGGAAAATGCTGTCTCTAGACTTCATTGTTGAATTGCCTCCGGCAGACGATCCTACCACTATCTTTGTGGTGGTCGATCGTCTGTCAAAGATGGCACATTTTATTCCCATGAAGGGTACCCCTTCAGCCTCTGAAACTGCACAAGTGTTTATCAAGGAAATCATTAGGCTCCATGGGTTACCAGCCAATATATTTTCGGATCGAGGAGTACAGTTCACCTCTCGATTCTGGAAGTCCCTTTGCAAGGCCTTGAATATTGAGTTATCTTTCTCATCCGCCTATCATCCTCAGTCCAATGGGCAGACTGAGAGGACGAACCAAACTCTCTAACAATATTTACGCTGTTTTTTCTCTTTTGCACAAGATGATTGGATCTCCCTGCTTCCAGTAGCTGAATTCGCGTATAATAATTCTCTCCACTCCGCCACCAAACAGACACCCTTTTTTGCCAATTATGGCTTCCACCCTTCATTTCTACCCAACTCCCTTCCTGAATGTTCAGTACCAGCAGTCCAGGAAAATATGAACTTTTTCTCAACCAACAACAAACTTCTGCAAGAAACAATGACTAGAACTCAAGAGCACAACAAGGCAACCTTTGACAAGAAGAGACGAGGGGAGTTAGTACTGGTACCTGGTAATTTGGTGTGGCTATCCACGGTAAACTTGAAGATGGTGTGTCCTTCAAGGAAACTAGGTCCCAAGTTTTTAGGACCTTTCTCAGTCAAAAGGAATATTAACGAAGTTGCTTTTGAACTAGAACTTCCAGACTCACTAAAGGTTCATCCGGTATTCCATGTATCCTTATTGAAACCTTTCACCCCCAATCCATTTCCTAACCGAAAAACCACTCCTCCTGATCCGATCTTGGTTGATGGTGAAGAAGAATTTGAAATAGAAGCCATCCTAAAATTCAGAAGAAGAAGAAACCAGAACCAGTTCTTAATCAAATGGAAAGGATATGGCCCTGAAGAGAACTCCTGGGAGCCCGAGGACAACATTCATGCGAAAAACTTGATTCAATCCTTTAAAAGTTCCCATCCGGAAAAGTTTGCCCAAAAGGGCATCCGGAGGCTGCCCCTTGGGAGGGGGCAATGTCATGAAAATCGCATGAAGAGATTGTCCTCCAGGTCTTCTGATTTACGATCTTCGCGGGTACGCACGATCGTACGAACGCCCTTACGTTCGTACACAGGTGCGCGTGCGCGGGCACGTGCATGGTTGCGTGCGTGCGTCTGTGTTGGCGCCAAACGGCCTATTTAAACTAGCCTCTTGCCAATAGTCTTTGCTGTCTGCTCTACAGCGTTATACCTGTGAGACCTGATCCGTAGCGTTTGTTCCTGTTTGACCCGGCT